>NC_089533.1:15473426-15773426 GCF_963924715.1 Thunnus thynnus
AGGCTTACAGCATAATCTGTTAGGCACAGTTAATGGTGCAGATACATTAAATGACGCCTTACTTGTCTTTGACTGTGACAGCTTCTAGTGCTGAGGGCTTTGATTTGCCTCCCATCCATCGTACTGTAAGAGCCATTTATGTCTATATGTAAAGCATCTATACATGCAGTGATAAGAGAACTAGTCAAACAATGCTCACTCACATCTCTGCAAACATCTCTCAGGACTCTCAGTCACGCACATCGCAGTAAATGACCCGTTCTTTAAATGCGCTCTACCTCACAACCTACAGTGACTCAGACGTTGAGAATCTCATAGGAGCAGTTAATCAGATAGAAGTAGCTCAAATTTGTTCTTAAGAGTAAGTGTAATGTTGGCTTCACACTATATCTCTTTTTGCGCAGGTAACCCAGACGAACCACAGCCTGACCTTACTCTGGGATATGAAGGATGAGACAACCAATCAGATGTGAGCATTAATGACTGTTATTTTACACACCTGTCATGCCACTGGATCAGTCATCTTTTAGTTTGATGTGCTGTTGTCTTTTGTGGTTTTAACATTTTGAATTATTTATTCATCATCAGATTTCAGCTTTTACTAAAATGTTTTTATGTTCACAGCTGTTGACCTTGATATTATTGATATTATCAGCGCAATGTTATTATTGTCAATGGTATTTGATAGACATTTGATATCAGTTGTCATGTCTAGTAAAATGAACCATTTTTAATAAAAGACTGCATCATTTTCCATTGTCATGCTTCTTTTTTTCTGAGCATGTTTTTCATCTTCTTCAAAAACCTCATAATTAATCCCTCAATTAGAGAAGGTCAAGCTGTTGCCCTTGGTTTTATATGACCACAACATGCATGTTAACCAAGATTAGTGCTGTAACTTTACACTAAAGTCAAAGACCTTGAATTCCCATCTCCCCCATCACTTTTTAGCATCGCCTTTCTGTTCAAGCTCTCATTTGAACTGTAAAGAGAACTTGGGGGTTTGTGGTTGGTTCAGATAAAGAGCGTTGCGAGTCGATTGTTTGAACCTCAGGCCAAACGCTACAGTCCTTGGGCCCAGTGTTTCTGCCTCTGCCACCACTTTGTGTTTTACCAGCGGTTCCACTCAAACCCAAGCTGAATAACTCAGACACTGAAGTCCACGAAATGGCCGCCATGTCTCCAAGTCTCCTCCGATGTCTCCAGAGTGCGGAGGTTTTATGATGATAATAACATTTGGTGGACCGAGGGTGGGCTTCATAATGATCCCCCATCCATTGGTATTTTGTGTCTCTGGTAGGTGAGGAATGCATTGGGTTTGAATACTGATCATTTCAAAAGAATCCATTTTTTTTCTCCTGGAAAACAGTTCGGAGGCGTTATTAAATTCCAAAATCAGATTTGATTTCAAAGAGCCCCAACACTTATTTGCATTGGAATTGCTTTCTTTTTACACTCGCAGTTCGCACACGTCCACGTGTTCCCATTGTCCATGACCTGTTCTGCTGTCTCCAAACGAAACACTATACTCCTCTCTGTATTTATTTGATGTGCTGATTCTGCTGCCTGGGCAGAGAGAGGGGGAGAAGAAACAAAAAAAAGAGAGAGAGGACTGTCAGACCGACATCTGAGAAACAGGAATTTAGTCTTTCAGCACAAAGCCTCTGTAGAGCCTGTTGTTTCTGGAAGAAGTGCATAGAAGACTCATAACTATTGCAACATAGCATAGTTGCATGTGCATTCATGTACATGTATGTGTGACATTCTTGCATGTACCGTATGTGTGATTTCAAATGTGCATCAGTAACAACCTCAAATGAACCGGGTTTTACAGTGTCAAATCTGTCTGACCATGTCTAAAGGCAAATGTTTTGTTTTGAATGACCACACTTGAGGCAAACCTGCCATCATACCCTCTTCTTGACTGCATCCTTCTCCCTCCTGGATCTCTCTCCAAGACTTCAGTGTTTCTGGGTGTCTGTAGTTTCTACATAATGAATTGTACAAACAGTAAGAAGAGTAAAGTCACTCTAAAACAGAACAGAGGCAGGTTTGCTGTTTCAAGCTTTCGATTTTACCTCAAAACCATCATTAGGAGCAGGAAGAGTTGTTACGAAACACCATCTAATTAATGCCAGGTAGCTGTGCCAGCTGATTGTTCAGCCACTTAGTTTTCACAGATTGTCTCCAGCTTCATCAGAAATTCTGTTGAACTGATAACATTTATGGACAATATACAAAACCATAGAAATAATAAACCTTCCTTCAACAGTGGTCTCAATGCTTCAAAGGAATTGAAGTTGTTTACATGACATTGGTTGTTGATTTGTGTTGCTGCATTTCAGTCTGTGAGCAATCAGCTGGTACACCTGTTATCTCCACCTGCTTCTGATGATGTTTTTTAAAGTAAAACAAAGCTTGAAAGCCTTTTGGAGTAACTCAACTCTTACACATTCTAAATATCAGTGGTCATGGTTAAATTAGTCTCTTCCCAAAGGCAGCCATGGTGTTGCATTCGGTTGTACACATGAAAAGTAAAAGAAATAGTTGTGTGAAGAATGAAAAAAGAGAGTTTGAGAGAGAAGTTCACATTCCGTCTACTTTAGCGCCTCCACACACCTGGCCAAATGCTGTGTAAGGTCAACATGATTGAAAGATTGTTTGTTTTTGAGAGTTTGTTGTTGTTGTTAGACATCACCTACCCAATTCCGCCATTGGGAAAAGGGTTCAGACACTGTTAGGCGATCCAACAAGCGCTGAGTTTGAAGCACAATGAGGTCCATGAACATCTTTGTGATTCTGGAATTTACATATAAGCTTTTTTCCAAAGCAACATACAAATCAGGTATAGTCCAAGCCACAGTAGATCAAGGAGAAGCCTTTTAGAATAATGCCTCAACACCAGGGAATTGGGTGGGCTACATTGAACAATTTTTGCCATTTTCCCAAACAAACAATCCAACATCATCATCATACCTAGCTGAGAAAGAAGGTAGGTTTTTAACATCTCTTTTTTTTCCATTCTTCACACAACTGCTTCTTTTCCATTTCGTATGTACGAACAAGTACAGCACCATGAATGTCTTCAAGGAGATACTGTTTGAAACTATGCACTTTTCTCCACATTTGTATGATTCATCCCTACTCTTTTGCCCCGCCTTTGCGTATGCCATTTTAAACAGCTATGCACACTTTAACCTTCAGATGTGGTCAAATGTGGCCTTTACTGAAATTGCTGGACCCAGCCCCTACCAGTTCTACCATCAGATAGGGGGTTTCGGATGCTGTTGGATGACCCAACAAGCACTTTTGTTTCAACCATACTGAGGCATTAAGGTTTACTTTACATAGAGCTGCTGGTAATGTCAATCCAAAGGTTAATGCCTACTCTGTCTTATTTAGCAGGCCTGTGTTTTGTTCATTTACACCCAAACAGGCTCTAGCCACAACCTTTCCTTTAATCTGTGTTATTACTCTGACATAATTTCACTCTAATTGATTGTCTACCACCAAAATAACCTCCATAATTGTGCTTGTGTAAATACAAGCCATGAATGTCATTTCCACACAGCCGACATGGCCCCATTAAGGATCAAAGCCCTCGCTTCCTCTCAGTTATCTCCACATCAGACAGCGGACTGTTGTGTGACAACAGTAAAGGGCAGTCATGGAGCTCCCAAGGTTTCCACTCATCCGCCATATTCTCTTTTTACATCTAGCACTTAGTGCTCGTGGCTAGTGTATGGCGCCTGTTCATGTGAAATTTTAGTGACTTTCATGTGTTTGGTTGAACTAGAGGTTTTAATGTTTTTATTGCCTAAAGAGCAGCTTTCACAAAGGCCCATTTAAAAACCACTGCATACAAAAAAAAGTGTGCTGCGTGACTGACACTGAATCAGAAATGTAGATCATTTGGAGATGCAGTTTTTCCTCACTTGAGAGAAACAAACCAGTTTTTGTTGGCAGCATTTTATTTCTGTAGGATGTTGGACAGGTTATTTGAGGGCATTTATCCAAAGACCAGCAGTAATTTCTAACATTGTAGAGCAGGGTGATTCGAGGTCATTCAACGCCTCTCTTCCCTGCCTGCGTCTTACAAGATTTACACATGTGACATATGTGCGCTCCGCTTGAGTACTTGTGACAAGCTTCTGGGATTGACTGTACATCAGCTTGTGATTGACAAAGTCATTGTACATGTGTGTTTGCATGTGCGTGAGCCATGTGTCACTGGAGCTTTTTATAGAGCTGTATTCTGAGTCAGATCCTAGGAGGCCTGTGTTTTGCTGTTATATGCTGCTTGCATAAATAAAACTGCTTATCGCCAACACTTCTCACACACACATTTCACTTATGCTGTTTATTCTGTCTTCCATCGTGTTTTCTGCCTTCTCTGTCTTTGTCTTTCCTCCTAACTTGTATCATTCTTCCTTTGTTGATACGGTATTTATGGCAGTGATTTTTCCTTTTTTCCCTGCCCTGTCACTCAAATGCAACAAGAGCTATGAAAAGGATATGTAACCGTGTGATTCGAGAACAAGTGGGTTAGAGGCTATACAGCCTTAGTGAAGAAGGCACAGCAGGTTGTGTTTGTGTGATTGTGGCTTGAATTTGCCGTCTGGGCTGATGGTGTGGGTTGAACAGAGGGACAGAAGACCATGCAG
Organism: Thunnus thynnus; assembly: GCF_963924715.1. NCBI lineage: Eukaryota > Metazoa > Chordata > Actinopteri > Scombriformes > Scombridae > Thunnus > Thunnus thynnus. The sequence goes on from NC_089533.1 coordinate 15,478,091, forward strand.
TCAAGACAGTGTGGGAGGTTTTATCTGTATCGCTTGCCCTGTGTCTCTGTCTGGTTATCTGACATCTCTGTCTCGCACTTTCATTTTATCTCTTTCATGCTCCTCTGTTATTATACACAAATTCTTGCACCAGAAGTTGTAATTTGTAAATAAACAATGTCCAGGTCCAAACTAATGCAGTTGAAATGAAACTTTTTTTTCCATTTTTAGCCTCCCAGCTAGGCCAGCATTTTGAACCAAAGAAAATGAACTTAAAAAGTATTCTCTAAAGTGGATCATTTAAAAATGTAGTACCACAGTGGAAAGGGTTAGCATATGGCAAGTTGTGTTCAAACTGAACGCAAAGCAAAATTTCATCTCACATTGTTTTTTCGGAGTCTTTTTCCTTTTGTCTCTGTACGTTTATGAAATGGAGTCATTTGGGATAAGCACTTGCACTGAGGACTCAGTATCTCAATTTGTATCTCATCTATTCATGTCCACACGTGTTTTTGCATTGTCTTTATATACAGTCGTCCAACCTCTGAAAATCACTGTGCATTCAGTCTGAATTCAAGCTCTGAGATTTAAAAACTACTGAGAATTTTCACAAAATTTGGTCTAAATGTACTTTCAAAGCTTTCTCCACACTGCTGCATGCAATATGTTATTGTACTAGAAAATACTAACTCATCTCTATTTTCTGTTTAAATCCAATTTTAGGATATTTTGTCTAAAACAGTACCTGAATCAACTTTAAAAATCCAACATCTGCAATATGTGTGTAATCTATAAAAGTATGTAAACTCCTCCTCAGGTCATCAAACCCCCAAAATTCCCAGAAATATTACCTAGAATGTGACCTCTATGTACTCTGTAATATCTACAGCTCTGAGAGGGGAGCTTTAAAAAAGTGATATACAATATGACTATCAAGAAATCTCAATTATCTGACTGTCATAAGATCTATTTTGGAGAATTGTGACTTGCTGGTATATACAAACAACACTTGAAAATGGTGTTAAGCTGCTCCTCAAATGGCCTGCACTTGTATCATTGAAAAGATAGACTTTTGTGGACATTGTGTATGTCTGAATGTTATAAACACTACTGAAACTCACAATCTTCTAGTCAAGCGAGACAAACCCTCATCAGAGTATGCCTGTGTTGCCATGGTGCTCACCCCTTTGATACGTCACACCCTTCTAATGGAGAAACAGGAAGCGGGGAAAGAGATAAAAATCTGGCATCTGTTGAATGGACGAGCAAGTTAATCACCTTACCGGTCTGGGAACCCTGCGCTCCAGAGTCAGGAAAGAGGAAGATGGGGTTAAAGTGATGGATTAAGGATGAGTGAGGGAGCCCAGGGTTCAGGTTAAGACTGATTCGGAGAAGGATCGCTGTCCTGTCAAGCATGGCAGAACAGTGGCGTCCGGCCTGTGAAGTGTCTGCATGGTGCTTCAGTGCGAGCAGCAGAGGAAATGAAAGTCATTACTGTCAGTGTGGAGTGAGCTTCATGGCCCAATTGGATTAGACAGTGCATCCGACATTGTTTCTATACATTGGTAGACTTAAAAGTCAAGCGCAAAATGGGATTAAAACGAGGGAAAAAAACCAATAAATAACCTTCAACAACCCCCCCTCTCTCTTTTTGCGCTCTCTTTTATTTCTTCCCTGCCTTCCATCACTACCAATTCCCTACCTATTTTATGTCTCATTCTTTCTTCATAGTCTTTTCTCTCTCACCTGTCTCGCTCCCTATTTCACTCTCCCTGACACATCTCTCTTTCCCTTCTTCCGTCTTTCACACGCTCATCCCCATCATCAAAATGCACAGGTGGGCGCTGACTCCCACTCGCACTTTACATTCTCTGTTTTGCAAAAAACCCATCCTTCTGGGGCCAATTGGTGCTTGAAATCCAACTTCATTCCCCTCAAACTGAACCCTTTCAAAAACAACCCCCTCCTCCCCACATCACCACCACCACCACCACCACTCGTGCTCTCTTTTTTTTTCTTCTCCTCTTCCTCTTTCAAAACAGCCCCATAACAAACTGGTGAATTGTTGCCCTTCCTTAACTTTTAAGGGTATTATGCACCATGTCCAACTTCAAAGCCTGTCTTAACTCCACACTTTAATTGTATCTTCCCCAGCTCTCTGCATGCCATTTGATTCTGCTGACAACAGCACTTCTCCCTCCGTTCTCCTCCATCCTACTCCTCCCATCCTTCTCTACCACACTTTGGTCCTCACTTATGTTGTATGTTGACCCCCTGCACCCCCACCACAGCTCCTCTCATCAGCTCCTTGCTCCCTTCTGAGGCCATTGTCCCCCTGTTGTCACCGACTTTGAAGAGGTAGCCTCCATTTCCTCTCTCGGCGGTCAGTTGTTGCCCAGGGTGTGTACACACCAAACAAGCTTGAAACAGTAACCCCCTGTCCTACATTGGCTAGATCCTGCTCTCTTTATCTGCTCTCTCTCTCTCTCTCTCTCTCTCTGTGTCTGCCTGTGTGAGCTGACTTCCTCCTCATGGCTCTGGTTGATAATTGCCATAAGCTTCCCTGTTGGTTTCATTTTCCATTGTCCTCCCCCAAATTCTTGGCTCTGGCTTGAGATAAAGGGATGAGTACTTCAAAGGGGTCTGCAAAGAGTTTAACCCCAAGCCGAAAGGAACAGCACACAATACTGTAATTGAGAGCAGTTACTGATCACAGAGCTGCAGCACTGAGAGGACACCACCGGTAGACGCACACACACACACTCCGAGTGTTTATGACTGCAACTGAGGTGGCCAGTAGCAGTTACGACAGGCCAAGACTGCTCAGGAGACCATATAACCCAGTCGTAAAAACCTCTCCAGCCTGCTTAAGTTGCTGGATAGGAGGCGATTTCATGTCTTTAGACACCATGAGAAGTTCTATCTCTGTGTATGATGTGCAAAAAAAAGGGAGCAGACAACATTAAAGAATTGATTGGGCCCTTAAGTGATTTACACGTGTCCTTCCGTCTCTATTTATAGTGCTCTTTGTAGTCAGGCTGAATTTGACCTGTCCCTGTAATAATATCTTCCTAAACTGAGAGACAGCTACACCCCATAACCTCTCCCCCTGAAGTCCTCTTTCAAGGGTCTTTTTATAGGGCCAGGAGCAAAGGACACCCCTGGTCTCCGGCCAGTCACAGACCTAGGGTCAGCTCCTGAGGGGCAGCAGGGAAGACCCCAACCTATAGAGGGACCTCCCATGAACCACAGAGGGGGTTGACAGGGGCAGGACATGAGGGCCCAACTGGCCCCTGGTACTGGCAGGAGGTCCACACCATCGCCATGGTGATGGTTTCCACCCTGGTGCGTTTACTGTCAGAGGTCAGACTCAGCCCTCCAAAGTTAACAAAGGCTGACATTGTCTGGTTGGCATTCTGTATATAAGCCAGATGACCTGTATACCTACAAAAAGGCCCAGACTGTGTAGACGTGCTTTTATGAGATAACAAATGATGTTTGTGTTAATTTTTTTTTACTCCTGAGTAGTCATCACTGCCTCACATCTGGCGCCAGACTTACTGTACATCAGTGGCTCCCAAACCTTTTTTTCAGCTATGTACCCCCACAGTCCTGTCACATTAACTCAAGCACTCCTTCATCAACACCACCGTATGTCAGCCATTTATCTATGACTTTTAGCTATTACCATTTATCAGTAGCTATTTCAAAATGTACTTTATCCATTTTTTGAAGCTATTATACTTTTTACTTTTAGCAGTTTTAACCATTTTTCCATTAAGTTAATCCATTAAGTTAATTCATTACTTTTAGCTATTATCCATCACTTTTAGCAAACTCTTTCAATTTCCCTGCTCGCAAACTAGAGCAAACTAGTTTTCACGCACTCTAAACAAGAAGTGTTTAGGTGTACAGCTGACTCAGTAAATGGGTTTTTTTTTTTTTTGCATATTCAAGTAATAATTTCTATTTTTTTCTAATTAGTTGATCCACTTGATAATCTTTCCACATACTCCTAGCAACTACAGAAGCCCCCTGGGGTACAAGAACCCCTGGTCGGGAATCACTGCTGTACATCTGCATGATTTTGGAACATTGCAAATATTTCTGTGCAGGATGTGAGGCGATAAAGTGGCCTTTGAATGATGAGTAATCCCTTAGTCATCATGGCTTCTTCAAGAGCAATTTCCTCTTTTATTAACCTTGATGGGAAGTGAAGCATCAAGGGAGAAAGTTTCACAGCACCTTTAGCAAACAGGCTGATCAAAGTGTTTGCTGTCTTTGTACCATACTTTTTGAATCCCTGTCCACTGAGACAACAAGGACACACAGACACCTACTGTCTTCCTTTCAAGAATATAGCCAGTCCTCTTGTACAAAGGGTCCCCTGTGGTGGCTCATTTGAACACTAAAGACCCGTCCCAAACACTATTGACTCTGTTCTATAAACACTATTAACATCACTGGCTGTAACCAGTCCAGTAAGAATAAAAAGGAAATCTAGTGTCCAAAATATCAACTGCTGTCTGTGTCCAAACAAGTCCTGTCAGTCCAGCCAGTGAATGGATGTATATTGAATGTCTGAGCTATCGGCTTTTCACTCCTTTTTTTATGTTGCTGCAGTTAAGAGGCTATGCACAAAGCAGAGAGCAGTGCTGTCAGAGCTGCAGAGAGGAGTCATCCTTATGTCGCTCAAATGATACGATAACATCCTTCAGGGAACTTATCCTCTGTGAGCAGATGTTTTAATCTTGTGTGCATGCATGTGCCTTTACTGCCACTGGTAGGAGCTGTGGAGTGATAACAGCACTATGATTTTTGTTTCCTGTTGCAACATGCTCTATATAAATGAGATGTGTGGATGGGTAGAATGGCTATCATGTATTTAAAAAGGCATGTGGGTTCAAGTATGATGTTAGAAAACTATTGTCCTGCTGATATTTTCTTGAGCCTTTAAATCCTGCAGCAGGGACACTGATCTGTGGCTCAATCCTTTCCAGAGAGTTCCCTAAGTGGATTAAAAATCATAGTTTCATTATTCTGCTCGGCTATTGTCTTCTTGTGAGCCCAATATTCATATTAGGATATAAACGCGCTATTTGATACACGCCGGTGCATGCATTGTGCATGCCCAGGACTCCAAAGGGTTAATCTCGCAAAATATGCGGGTCTTGAAAAGAAAAGATCCCTGCGTCTTTAAAGTTTATGTAGCAACAGAGGGATTGTAGCGATAATGCTATTGGGGCGGCAGATCAGTTACTTCTGACGCTCCAAAGCCTCGGGGAGTTGGCTCAAGATTGCTTGTCTTTGATAAGGTCCTCACAATGTAGCTGCAACTTCGTGATCTGGGAAAAGATTGGTAAAACGTGGCAAAAAGCTCGCGGGTCAGGAAATAAACCGAGCAACCTTTGAAATTTGTTTCATCCCGAGTGATTGAAACGTATCTGGGAATCTCTGCCACTTTTTTTCCTTTTTTTCTGGAGGCATCAGGCTGCAATTGTTTTTTATGCAGCTTTCGGGACCCGGCAGTCGGTTCCTTGCTTTGAAGTGCGCTGCTCCAGCCTCTCGGTTCAGTTGGTGTTGGAGTCGCCTACAGGAGAGATCTACCGTGCGGCATGGCAGCCTGAAACCACTGGGAGGAGAAAAGGAGGAGGGAGAAAAGCGGTATTTTTTTTTCCTCTCGAGTGCATTTTTCTCTCCGTAAACCGACTCAAACCTGAACGGGACTGTATGTGGACGCGCCGTGGAGTCGAGGACTGTGGATTATATGTGCTTTTTGTGTGTGAGTGTGTGTGTGTGTGTGTGTGTGAGTGTGTGGATAAAAAACAAGCGGAGTTTAATTTGAGGAGAGAACTCGTGGATCAATGGTAAGTTACAAGAGTGTGTGCCTCCTCAAACTGGCCCCCATTGGAGTTCCCTTTGATGTGCTGTTGACTCGCCTTTGAAGTAATGTTCTGGGGGAAATGAACCGCTTTTTACACGTTTAAAGACCAAAAACCGCGTCGAATCGTTTCTGTGTCATTCTCTTCGTTTTCTTTTCGATATTGCTTGAGTTCATATTTAAAGTTAAAAGCTGAATTTTCTATGAAGTGCTGGTTTCTTTTGGTGGAATTCCTCCCCCACAAGATCTGAGACTTTGGTGTACTTGAGATTGGACGTTAACGAAGGGTTGTTTTTTCGCCTTAAATGTGACATTAAAGAAACTTCAAAACACTCCAGACTACAGACTGGAGTGGGGATGTAATGTACACAGTCAATGGAGTATTATTTTAAAGTGTTGATTGTTTTTCTAGAAGTGAGGTATTTTAATTGGTGCAGGAAGATTTTTTTTTGTTGCAGTTGTGTCCGGAGCTGTTTTTCTATGTATGACAAGTTCAACACTATTACAATGTAACCGTGTGTCAGTGATACAAAGTGGCATCTGCAGTGTTGTACATCAGCCGCTGATACAATGCAACATTGGTGCTTTTTGGGGGGTGTAAGAGCGATCATGTGTAACAAACTCTTAATAATCTGAGGTCATGGATGGATGTTTGACTCTGGACATCTGAGCATGTTAAAAGCACCATGAGTAGTACATCAAACAGCAGCAGTCAGTTAACTCCATTAACTATTTTGGTCACGTTTTCCGATCTCATCCAGCTTGTCCCACATCAGTGTCCTACAGGTACTCACGGATGGCTCAATTTGACTGGATTTTATTCGCTTGTGATGAGATGTAGCGACGTAATTTTTAAAAAGGACTGTTCAGATATTAGAAAGTGGATTGAAGAAAGACATATGCTTGTAATCTGCAGCAGACTGCCAGGCTATAACCCTGACATCAGGCGTGATGGATCCGGAAGCGTTAATAAAGCCGTGTCCGTGCGTAATGCGCTGGCATTTTGAAGGATAAATGACTTATTAATGGTGTTCAGTTCATAGCCGCGCTTGGCATACGTGTAATCACTACTTGTGTTTGTAATTGAAAAGGTAAGATGATCCAGTTCAGGCATCGCTCAGGTGGTTTTCTGCTCGACAGTGCATGTGCAGATTCACTGTTCACATTCTTGTTAATTTGCTTCTTAACCAATAGCGCCTCTGTAGAAATCACATTCCAGGTTGGGAGATGAAGAATTGCTGTTTATGTAATGCTGCTGCAGCGTTTTCTCACATTTTTTTTCTTCTGTGGACTAGCCTGTCTTTTTCTGTAAAAGTCAGTGAGGGTCTGAGAAGGCTCTTGCTGCTCCTCTCTCCCTTTGAAGTTGGGGCGGATCTGGTTTTGATTAGATCAATACTTTGTGTTTCAGAGAGAAGACGGGCAGCCAGAGAGAAGCTCCCCCGCTGACATAAGAGAGTGAGGAGATTACAGTAGAAGCTCAGAGGAGGCGAACAGCACACAGGCTCTCTCCCTCTGCCTTCAGAGCCATGAGCCGGGCGCTTATGGACCATATCGCCAGTAGTTTCCGAGAAGATGCTCCTCGACCCCCGGTGCCTGGGGAGGAGGGCGAGGCGCCCTGCTACCCCGGCAAACTCGCGATGATGAAACCCCTGGAACCCCCTAAATCAGTTGTGCTCGGCTCTCCGGGTTCCTCGGCGAGGAGGAACGAGGATGGACTTGGGGAGCCAGAGGGGAGTGCCTCCCCGGATTCACCGCTGTCCCGGTGGACCAAGTCTTTGCACTCTCTCCTCGGGGACCAGGACGGTGCGCTTCTTTTTAGGACATTCCTGGAGCGAGAGAAATGTGTCGATACTTTAGACTTTTGGTTCGCCTGCAATGGCTTCAGGCAAATGGACCTCAAGGATACCAAAACGCATAGAGTCGCCAAAGCAATTTACAAGCGCTACATCGAAAACAGCATTGTCGCCAAACAGCTCAAGCCCGCGACTAAAACCTTCATACGGGATAATATCAAGAAGCAACACATAGACTCGGCGATGTTCGACCAGGCGCAGACCGAGATCCAAACCGACATGGAGGAGAACGCCTACCAGATGTTTCTGACCTCTGACATTTACCTCGAGTACGTGAGGACTGGTGGAGAAAACCCGAGTCACGTCAACTCAAACGGGCTGGGCGACCTGAAAGTAGTATGTGGATACCTGCCCACGCTCAATGAAGAGGAGGAGTGGAGTTGTGATTTCAAAGCCAAAGCGCTGGTTGGACTGTCTGCCAAGGCGCAGAGGGCCCCCGTGTCCATGAGGGCGGTGGAGGTGATGGAGAGGGGATACAGGTAAGGCTGCAACACCTTTAATCTGTATTTAGATTTAGAAAAAGAATTCATTCTGTACACACCTGAAGCAAAATCCCACATTACTGGCACCTGTTATGTATAAAAGTAGAGAACACACTTTCCTTCATATCACCTTTGGGTTTCTGTTAAGTCTGCAGAAAACTCTGCCTGTCTTCCACTCCCTGGCTTTCTCTGGCTACTCTCTCCCTCTCACCAGCTCCAGCAGCAGCCCTCTGCTGGCGCTTGCCTGGATTTCCGGGGCTTTGAAATAGTTCCGCAGAATGAGGGATCGTCTTCCACGGGAAAAGTTCACAGAGCACGGCTGGCTCTGGCCCCAGCCAGCAAATAATAGATGATGACATTGTTATGCTATGCTTCCTCCTGTACCACACTGTCCTCAGGCCTTTGGCAGAGATAGAAATCTATAGGCCAGCAGATCTATAGATGGCGCTTTTTGAATATATCTTTTATAGCTTCATTTGGATGCTTTGGTGTTATGACCTTCCCTGTCTTGCCTGTCAATTTAAAAAGAGTGAAATAAAACTCTAGATTGAAGCTGCATCCAAAACAAATGTAGGTTGTTTCGGGAGGTTTATAGGTGTATAACATAAGGGTGAATATACATAATCTGTTGATATTGGATACAGTAGGCATACAGTGTGCCAACACTGGGAAAGCTCCTTATGTTACTGTTACTAAATTACAAGTTACACTAAGATCTTAACTTTTATAATGGGCATGAAAGGCTGAGCAAACTGACAGCTTCCTGCTCAAGACAACGTGGATTGACAGCTTGTTTAAGAATGTCGGTAGTGGTGGGGATGGCGGGTCGCTCCCATCCCCGGCTTTCAGACTGGTAGAATAGTCCTCTTTTGACGTGGAGCCCTGGTGCCTTTTTCTCCTCTCCCATTGTCACCCTTCAGATTCAAAACATGTGGAACCCATTTCTCCCTTTTCCGCTTCCCTCTCCTCACCTCTTCTCATCTGACTCAGGTTCTCATGAAAAAAAAGAAAACAAACCCCGAACAGCAGCAGCTACAGTAAAGAATCAATACCCCCCCCCCCACCACCACCACCACCACCACCAGTACCACCACCACCACCCCAACCCTCTCACTCTCTTCTTCCCTCTTTTCTTGTTTGCGTCAATTCTCCTCTGATTCCCTCCTTTGCTGCTTTCCCCCGCCTTCTCCACTTTTATCTTTTTCCTTTTGAAAACTCAGGGATGGGGACTAGGAGGCATGCTTTTGGAGCGAAAGTGAGGGGAAAGAGAGCGGAAAGGAAGGACAGAGGGGGGGGTGGGTGCACCTCATGAAAGAAAGGGAAGGAGGAGAAAGGATAAATGAGGGGGTGAGAGAGAGGCAGGGAGGGAAGAATGCAAGGCCAGCTGTGTTAAATACCTGACTCTTTGCAAGCCCCTCTGAAGGTCAGCCTGGAGCTGGGGCCCTACAGCTTTAGTCATGCTGGGTCTCTCCCTCCTCATGGAGACCCCCCTTTTTTTCCTCTCTCCTTTCTTTCCTTCTCTGACACACTCTCATGCTTCCGCTCTATACTTTTTTTTTTTTCTTTTGGTCACTCCCCCCTTTTCTCCTCCTCCTGTACCATGGCAAGAAAGCATGCACAGCGGGAGATGAATCCTGAGGAAAGAGTGAGTGTGAATGAGAGAAATGGAAAGAGAGAAATTGTGGGCTATTTAAGACGGCATAAATAGGCCATAAGGAGAAAACCAAGGTTTTCCCAGTGCAGATGAACTTATATTTGAGGAGAGAAGCTTGCCAGGCTCCAAAGTAGCTGGTCAGAGCCATTTATTATGGGGTCTATATGTTATTGATACACACAAACACTTGCTTATTCAGTCACTTCTCCTCTCAGTGTCATTAAAACCTCAGAAGCCCGTCTTGATCCCTGATCCTCAATGAAATACCCTCGGCTACACTCCTCAGGAAGTAGAAATGAAATGTCATCCACCTGTTAGATACCGTCTCATGGTGTTGAATTAGTATTAATCTGATCTCTGTTGTTGTAACCTCTGCAGATCATACAAGAGAGGAGACTCACTCAACCCCTGCCATGTGGGCTCTTTTGCCCCCGTCAGCAGCACCAACGACAGTGAGGTGTCCAGTGACGCGCTGACCGACGACGCCATGTCTGTGACTGACAGCAGTGTGTAAGTGAATATTAACCAAACACACAAGTGTGTGTGTGTGTGTGTGTGTGAGTGAGTGTGTCAGTGCAAGCGGGTGTTTTGGGAATGTGAAATGAGGTGCTGTGGAAATCCAAAAACGAGAGTGTCAGCTTCCTTCAGCTGGCTGTTGGAAGTTTTAGTCAATCTGGCAGAATGGTTTACTGTAGTGAAAATATCAGTGAATTATGGCCCCTTTAAAAACACTTGAAAGACTTGGAGCAGCTAGGATATGGCATGGGTCAGTGCCAAGCCCCATCTTTGAACTCAGCATTCTAAAACAAGTTTGTTTTATTTATATTTTTTAATATTATGCTGTAAACGCAAAAAAGATTTGCGAGTTGATACATGGGAACATGTGGAGGGGCTTTACATGCAAATGCATCAGATGACATTGGCACAGCTAGGGGGAGGAATGTTTCACAAAGTAGTGCGGGGATGCAACTAATGATGAATTTCACTATCGACTAATCTGCTGATTAGTTCTTTCCATTAAAGGATTAATCATTCAGTCTATATAATGTCAGGAAATTGCAGAAAATGCCAATCACAAGTTCTGAGAGCCTATGCTGACTCATTTTATCTGACCATCAGTCCAAAACCCAAAGATATTCAGCAGCTATTCACATTTTGATAACCTATAATCAGCAGATGTTTGGCATTTTTGCATGATAAATGACTGACAGGTTTAGTCAATTATCAAAACTTACTGTTCTCATGTGGTTGTTGCTTATCTGTGTACGTGCCAAGGACCTCATTCCTCGAAAGGATTACTTGGCATAATCACATGTCACTCAAGTGACAAGGTACTATGAAGTCATTGCGCAGTGCACAGCTCAAGGCCAAGAGCGCTCAGGTCAGCTGGTTTTGGACAGAAAGTAGAAACATCATGGTACAAGTTCTTCTTTACCTCATCTCACATGGGAGGCGTCGAGGCCTACATGGATGATGTCAGTGAAACAGCACGATTAATCATGACCAAGTTAAAGATACTTTAAGACTGAGATACTGATGTTGAAATCAACCAGTGGGCTGGGCTACACATGAATATGGCAGCTATAAAGAGTTTTTATTACAACAGGGAGTCCTCTGCTCAGGCATATCTGTAGACAAACCGGCTTCAAAGAAACCGGGGTCCATATAGTCCTATGCGCTGTACTTTGCCCAGTAAAGTGACAAAGCCCTGGTGACAGGGACACAACCCCCAACCTCATTTCCTGCACACTCTGTCCTTGATCAGACTATCTGCCTCTCTTTAGGTCAGTTAAAAGGACCCATAAACATTTGAATCTCATTTACAGATAAAGAAAAGAATAGAAAAGGAAAAAAAGCAACGGGGGAGGAGGCAGTTGGGTGGGAAGAGAAAGAGAGTGGTGGAGGGGGGATTTTTGCTTATATCTTATTTATGGATTTGCTTGGACGCTGGGGAATGCAGCTGCGCAGACTTCAAACATTACCTTATCTTACAAACCAGCCTTTTGATGTGCGGAGATCAGAGGCTGGCTGCGGCAGCGCTTGCCAAATGAAGATTGGGAGGAGGGGGGGGCGGGTTGCTTATGCGCATGACTGTGGCATTTCAAAGCAAAAGTGGAAAAGTGCTCCTCAGTTAGGCTAGGTCACCAGGAAACTGCTGTTTAGCATGGGAGAAAAGACACTGTTTTACACTGTCAAGTGCTTCAGTTTGAAGTTTGAGCTTTGCTGTTTGTTGTTTGATTTAATTTTTTAGCCAGTCAGCCATTCAGCCCCTCAGACAGATTTAACCAGGTTAGCTACACCCTTGGGTCCTGTCCTGCAGTAACTCTTTGAATAAGGATAATGAGAAGCTAATGCTAACAGTGTCCTCAGCTCAACATAAAAGTCAGTAGGGGAATGCTAATGCTGACACTACTTCTGGCCAATAGAGCAGAGCACACTGTGACTGCAGAGTGTGTGAGTGTGTGTGTGTGTGTGTGTGTTTGTGTGCACATAGTGTTGAAAGGAAATGACCAGCAGGGTGCCCAGTGTTGTGCTGGAGCCAGAGCTGAAAATTAGTGTCATTTCTAGGGCTAACAAACCCTCCTACCACCTCACTCAGAACCCTGTAACCCACCCTGCTCCAACACACACACACACAAGACCGGAAATGCTGGCATGATTTACCTCTGAGTATCTTTTTTGTTCTCAGATTAAGCCTGAAAGATGAAAAACAAATTGGATAGGAGAATTAATAAATTAGATTTCATCTTGCTTGAAGTGTGTTTGAACTACCCAGTCGGCTAATAGGGATTTTCCTGAATGGTCTTTAATGTTTCTGATTGGGTAATTGACCTTTTGTGATCTGTCTGTACACCCCCAGAGATGGCATCCCTCCGTATAAACTGGGCTCCAAGAAACAGCTACATAGAGAGATGCAGCGCAACATGAGAATGAACAGCCAAGTCTCTCTGCCTGCTTTCCCTGTAAGTACACAAACACACAAAAACACACACACACACACACACACATAACCATGCATACACATGCTCAGAAGTCTTTTTGAACCTGGGTCCCACAGTGTAATTTCCATACCACCCTCTGTTCCGGGTCTCTCTTGGTTCTATGAATAGTTCCGCACAAACTGTATTCGGCATTCTCAATTCAACAACACCAGCAAAGATCTGAAGAGTAACGTCAAAGACCCAGCCTCCGACTCTCTCTCTCAAACACACACACACACACACATAGGCGCACATACACATCCAAACATGAGCCCCCTTGCTACCTTTGGTGTCACCTACACCCCCATTAGGGTTCCTTGAAGTCTGCGGGAGACGTGGAGGTCTCTAAGCTGTTTATCGCCACAGCGCTCAGAACACACCAGGGTTTTTCTTCCCTACTGATGCTGTAAATATGGAGAATAGGGAGAGATGAGGAAGATCTCTGCTGCTTTATCCCGAGGGCTCTGAAATCAGCCCGGTTCCCCAACAAAAACACAAAGATACTCAGACACATTCACACGCACATGCACGCACACGCAGTGCTTTGATCCAAGGATGAATGGAGAAAACGCACAGGAAAGTGACAACTTCCAGCAGAGCTGGCCCCCTTTTTTTCCACAGCACCCCCACCTCCTACATATACACACACTCAGCCAGGCCCCCCGTCTAAAAGTGAGGGATCTAAGGGAAGAGTTTGAGCGTGTCATGTGAGCTCTCAGTGGGTCAGAGGGGAGTTGGTAGCTTAAGGCTTAATAGAAGCTAACTTCAGGTTTCCAGAAGGACAGGAAAGGAGGTCCGAAACAGTGACAGGGGAACGTGTTGCAACAGAAGTAACTTGTCAAAATAAACTTGATGTAACCCCCCTTTTTCTTGAGCGTCATAAGACATGCAGCGAGTGTTACTTGTATTAGGAAAAGATCCACAGATTGGATTTTGCCACTCGTCTCTCACTGTCCCCCTTTGCTGTATTTTCGCTTTTATTCTTGTTTTTGTTTCCCGTCTGATTTTTGACGATGACTGCCATTCCCATGGTGCACCAGCCCCAGGCTCCATCAGACAGTGCCTCTTTTTCTCACTCTTTTCTCCCCTTCATCCCTACTACAAAGGAAAGGGAGAAACAAAAAAAGAGGAAGAAAAATCAAGAAAGCCCCAGTGCAAAAATGCAAATAATTTAAGATGTGTGTGCACACACATACACACAAGTTCTCATACTGTCACTATACTGTACCTCAAAGGTGCCCAGTGTGTGACAAGGGGGGGAGAATAAATTACCTCAACCTTTCTGATCTCCCATCCTTTTTTGGCACCTTTATCTCTCTCCTCCAATCCTTCCCTCTCTTCATTTTCTTTTTCTCTCCCCTCCTGCGAGCACACATCTCTACATCTCAACTTCTCCCATTTTTTTAATCCCTCATCCTTTCCTCCCTGGAGTTCTCTCCCACCCCCTGTCGATATGTGGCTTTTATTCCTAGATGTAAAGTCACTGCTTCCCATCTATCTATCCCTCCATCCCTCCCTCCGCTACCCTATTCTCCCCCCGCTGAGTGTTTGATATTTGACGAGGAAGCCTTTGAAGTGAGCTGAGTTTAAAGAGGCCTGCTGATGATAACAGAGGGAACCCGCCGAGGCCTAGCCCAGCATGACCATAAACCAGGCCTGCCACCCCTTGAAACAACCCATAGACCAGGGTGCCTATCAGAGTGCCCTGATCAGTGCCACCATAAATGCATAAATGTAGATAGATGAGGCGAAAGGGCTATGGATGCCTTGTAGAAGTTGTAAGAGGCTCGATGGTGGAGAGATGACAGCTAATGGTATCACCTTCTCCCTAAAGCGCACCCGCCGTCCTCCCAAGGAGATGGTCCCAATGGAACCGGCAGCATTTGCAGCCCAGCTCATCTCCCGCCTAGAGAACCTGAAGAGAGAGCAGGACACCATCAGCTCTCTGGAGGAGAGGCTGCAGCAGATTCAGGAGGTTTGTGTGAGACTAATTCTTACTGGACAATGGAATTGTAAGTTACTGGGGTTTTTTCCTCAATTGATGACTTTGTATGTCCTGTTTTTTTACCAGGAGGAAGAGAGAGAAGATACAGAGATCATGGGAAGTGCTCCCCAGCTCTCCCCCCACCCTTTGACCCTACTCCCTGGCTCCTCTGACGAGGACCCCCAGGCCATCCTGGACGAACACCTCTCTCGTGTCCTGAAGACCCCCGGTTGCCAGTCCCCTGCTGTCATCCGGCACTCGCCTCGCTCCAGCTCCCCGGAGCACAGACCCTTCACCCGGCCAGGCTTTGGAATCAAGGCCTTGAGGACAGGGACCTCCAGTTCTTCTGTTTCTAGTCCTGATCAAGGAGCCTTCACTCTGGCCTTGGGCCCCAACAGGACCCTCGTAAGCAGGCAGAGCACAAAACACATCCACCACCACTACATCCATCATCATGCTAGTCCCAAGACTAAGGAGCAGATTGAAAGGGAGGCAGCCCTCAGGGTGCATGGCCTGTGCTCCAGCAGTGGCGAGTACCAGCCCTGCCAGCCTTACCAGCGCAGCCGCAGCCTGGGCAGGGAAATGTGCGGGGCCATCTCAGCAGACAACAGTGTGGGGTCAGTTCCAAGCACTTCTTTGAATTCACTTCCAGATTAATTCCTGTTTTCAAGTGTTGATTGCATAAAAATAAACAACGCTAACTTTGTTTCTCTCTCTTCCTCCCAGGCGTTCCAGCTCTTTGTCCAGGCGTGTGTGTCGTTCAGGGGCGGAGGATGGAGTAGCAGAGCGGTGTATGGAGGACTGTGGGCCTTTACAGCTGCCAAGCGACACAACTGACCCCACCCAGAATGTCTTGCAGTGGATCCTGGAAAGCAAACAGCAAGGCAGGCACAAGTCTCACAGGTGAGCAGTGGCTGGTACTTGGAGTGCTTGAGTGTTCACACAAGTTTTAAGTGTTTTAGTCCAAAATATCTAATAGTTCTCATTGTTGGCCCTAATCTCTGTTGTTACATGATGTGATTGCTTGTAGTCTAATCACCTTTCTGTCTTGCAGTACCCAAAGTACCAAGAAATCCTTTGGAGGCTCCTCTACCCAGACGCATACGTGGGGTGGTGGTGGAAGCTGTGGCCACCTACGTGGCCACCAGCCAGCACAGCCATTCATCCAAGACCCTGCCATGCCTCCCCTGCCCCCTCCCAACACTTTGGCCCAGCTGGAGGAGGCCTGCCGCAGACTGGAGGAGGTCTCCACTAAGACCACCAAGCAAAGGTACACAGAAACTAGAGGGTAGTTGTTGAATAATGCTGTCAGCCTCAATCCGCTTTCTTGCTTGGTTATAATTTCTAGCAATGCCAGATTTGGTTTTTAAACTTAATTGATATCTCACATTGTCACTGAAGGAAATGTCACTGTGTAATATTGACGATGATGATGATAATAATCAAGTTCCTGTCATATCTCTCTCCAGGCATTCAGTGTCCAATCTCCAGCGAGAGAAGAGCCACCTTGTGCCTGTTAAGGGTGGGGGGTCCGTCCCTCTGTCTCTAGCCAATCCCAGCCCTGCTGGCCTCCTCACAACCAGCCCCAGTCTCCAATCAGAAGAGTACGATGCCTCTAGCGTCCTGCCCTCCCTCTCCTCTCCTCCTCTCTGCTCCTCTTCCTCCTCCTCTCAGCCATAGCCTCCACCTTGCAGTGTACTTCTACCCTTTTAACTCTTCCTACTTGTCACCTGCACTCCACATGTAGGGAGACAGACGAGTAGTCATGTGCAAAACCTACATATTATACATGTGCACACACCCACATACATTGACTCAAAAGAGAAGGTGACCCCCTTTGCAAAGCTTATTTTAAGCTTTGTACACAGCGGCCTGGCTCTGCCTCTGTGTTTGCATGAATCTTGTGTATTTGTGCTGTGTGTGGGGAGTGTGTAGTTACTGCACCACCTGACTGAGACATCCCTTTCATATATATGTATCATTTTTATTGGCTGTCCTTCAGTGAGCTGGCAGTCGGCTGGGGCGAGCAGAGCTTAGCAAAGAGAGAGCTCCTCTGAAGTGGGCCTACAAAGCCTTGGACATAGCTGAAGGGGAATTGATAATACTGTGCCCCTTCTCCATGCACACACAACACACAAGCACACACTTACTGATGGCACTGGGTCACACACTCTCTCACTAGTGTTATTCTTTGGTCAGGGTGCCTTTACTGTATTTCTAGTCCAGTACTGTCTTCTGTATACTGTAGCTGCATGTAGGAGATTGGTAGTTAGAGTCCCATAGAAGCTTTGCTCTGTTTCTGATTTCTCTTTTGATCATTATCTTAACTATCATTATGCTGTCCACTCCTTCTCACACACCCTTTTCTCGCCCTCTGTGCCCTGACAGGATGAAGGAGTGTAAGAAGGTTTTAGTAAGCCACGGGGTGTGCAGCGGAGAAACAGTGGTGACGTATTTCTTTTGTGGTGAGGAAATCCCCTACCGGAGGACCATGAAGAGCCACAGTCTCACCCTGGGCCACTTCAAGGAGCAGCTCCGCAAAAAGGGCAACTACAGGTGTGTAGAGGGGAATTCAAATACACAGAGGTTTCTGTTAAAGTTTTACAGTGAATTCAGCGACGTAATGCTAATGAACTTAAGTTCAGAGCCTCTGTGATAATGTGATTGCCAGCAATAAAACACTATCAGTTCATTGGCCTTGATGTTGACGAGAACAAAGAATTAATTTGTTGAAGTTGACTGTTGGCTTTTGATGTATCAACATAAACCGGCTTGTAGACAGCGGGCAGGTTGCAGTCTGGACCTGAAACTGGACCTTTAGGAAGGGGTTAGATTTATAATACACCTACGTTTTCCAAAGTGGCAATCATATTGGCAGGAAGCGCAGAAAGCAGGGCATGACCTGGTGACATTGTGAGCAATAAAAATTGTCACAAGCCAACAGGATTAAACCAAACTAAAGTGAGAAGAACTGACGTTAGCTAGCTACAATGTTCGAGTGGTATGTTTATATTTTTATATTTATATTTCTGCATCATGGTTAGCGCCTATGACCTTAAAGACCTAAGATGATATTTTTTCTCCACAATTATTTGTGCTCAGTCCACATCCATGTAGAGTGATGTTATCAGTGTTTGTTTCTATGTGTGTGTGCAGTCAGATTCAGGCCACTGTGGTTCATGTGTGTGTATGTCGAGGGGGGTGCAATGAAAAGGAAAGGACAAGAGGGAGGGAGGTTGGGTGGTGCGGGGGTTAGTGGGAGAGTTTGAACTGCAGCGATTTGGGTCCCATCTGGTATTGATTTCCATGCTAAGGCACACTTAATACACATGGCTTTGAAGCCCCGGCCCCTTTCATTTCAACCAACAAAGACTCACACAAATGGCCAGCGTGCAAATTCTTCACTGATGCTATCAGGGGCTCTTTTTTTTTTTTTCTCCAGTGGTGTGTGTACTTGTGCGCACACATGAATGTGCTTGTATTGAACGTGCACAATGTTTACACATGTTGTAATCATTTTATGGATATTTTTGAAAGGCAGATTGTTAAATGCCAGATCCGCTTGTTTGCCGTACTACAGGGCCCTGACTGAGGCCGCACAGCTTCGATGTGTTTGCGGAGAGAGATTTTACTTTGATTGCCTCTTTCCAGTGGGCATTAAAGGGAAAAGATCAAACATTCATTGTTTAGACTGCCACAGTCTCCAGGATAAGCATGAGTTGAGTATTGTGTTAATAATTACAGGTATCAAACTTTGATTTTTAAAGAAAATAGAAGTGATGGAGCCTTTCGAATATATTCCTCCTGTCCAGATGTGTGCAGTGTTTTTGGATCGACAAATGTGACGAGCACTTAGAGTTCTCCACATCTGTCTGTTTGCTCCCCCCCCCACCCCCTCCCACCCCACCCCCACCCCTCTTCTTTTCTCTCTGGCGCGCTATCTCAGTTCCTGTGTCATACCATCCACATTTTTTGGAAAGAGAGCTGCGCGGCGCTTTAATAGCAGCCAGAGAATGTGTGGAGTTGGGTCATTTCAACATGGCAGCGGTTCAACAAAGAACAGTACTGCTGGGCCCTGCCAGACGATATTGGTGCCAGATGTCAGTGCAAACGGAGAGAGAGAAGGGGAGAAGGGGGGAAAAAACAGATCTAGCCACATAAAACATGTTCCAGTGGAAATTCGGGCTCTCTCTGTCTCTGTCTGTCTCTCTCAGCAAAAAGGATCATGGCTCTTTGAAGTTTTTTTTTTTAAAGAGTGGGACGACTCGACTTTTTTCTTTTTTCTTTTTTTTTTTTCTTCCTCCTCCAGATACGAGAGGAGGATACAATTATCAGGCGTGTCTTGTGCTCTCTCGTGTCGTCTTATTTGTCTTATTTATTAACTTTCTTTTCCTCGGAGAGACCTTTTTTATGTTCCGTTTAGTTGAAGCCTTCCTGTATTTCAAATGTAGCTGCTTTTTATTAGTGACCACCCTCGTGCTGATTGGAGCATGTGCACTCACAGGCACCTTTTGCAAGTTTTTTTTTTTTTTTTTTTTTTAAGACTATAGCTTTAGTTTTATAAGTATTACATGTTCAACTTTGTCAGCCTCCCCGTCTCGTTAAAAACAAAATGCACACAAACATACCCACATTCTAGTTACCCCACACATGGAGCAAATCGAGGCATTTTTCCATTACATAGTTAATGAGTGAATTCTGAGACACCCCCCCCCTTACTAACCCACCCCTGCTGGTTTCTCTTCCTCTAAAATGAGGATGGGGGGGTTGCATCATTAATGGCCCAGTGAAGTCATGGCTGACGAGAAGCCCCTCCTTAGATTTTTTTTTCTCCGACACACACATACACTAAGAAAGTTTGCAGTCGGCTGCCCTTCCTATAGCTCTCAGCGAGAGCTCATGCTATCAACAGGGGTAGGAAGGACACAGTGTACTACTCGCTTTTTCCCCTCCTCCACTTTGTCTCCGTCTGTCTCTGTTCTTTTCTTTGTCCCTGTAATAATGAAACAAGGATGAGAAGCGAGTGAAAGCCTGTGCACGTGTGTCTTGTAGCGTGTGCGTGAGCGGGTGTGTAGGAGTTGGGGGTAATGACAGGCAGACTTGGAGGCACCCAAAATTTCAGCCTTTGTCAAAGGACCCCTTCATTTGCACACGGGCCTAATTAGCCCCTGTTAGCCGGGGCAAAACTCACAACGTGATGGAGAAAAAGGAAAGGGAGAAGTAAATGAAAGAAGGAGTGGAGGGAGGGATGAAGAGAGCGAGTCTCTTATTTTAGACTCGAGACTTTATAGCAGCAGGTTCCACCCCACCCCATAGTGTATAGGAGGCCGGGTTGATTGTGTACTAAGTGGCTTTTCGTGGATGGGGGAAATGAGGCTTGATATTTAAAAGGTCGAACAAAGGGGGTGGCAACATGCTGTTTGACTTTTAGCCTATAAACCTTACAGTGCATGAAAAAGGCGGCCGTTGGGTTTTAACTTTCTTTCGTCTCTCCGTTGCAGGTACTATTTCAAGAAGGCCAGTGACGAGTTTGAATGTGGCGCAGTGTTTGAGGAGGTGTCCGACGACGGCTCCTTGCTGCCCACCTACGAGGGCAAGATCCTGGGCAAGGTGGAGAGGATGGAGTGAGACCCGCCCGTGATGTGGATTACACTCCTACGGACGCTTCACAACTCCATGGATGCACTCCTTCATATGCTCGCACACACAAAGCACGACTGATGTGTCTTTTAAGCTAAGACTGTAGGACTGGAGATGTTGTTGAAGGAATGTTGTTGAGGTTTGGGCAGATGGACTGAACAAAAGACGGAAAAGAAAGAGGAAGGAGGACAAGTTATTGATAATACTGGATTATCATGTGAACAGCCCGCCTTGAAGTGAAGAAAATAATGGACTGTATGTTAATGGACTGAAACATCTCCATGTTTCCAGAGGAGAAAACTCTAGGTGAATGACCACTCGTCTAAGAAGCAGGGCAGTGGGTTCAAAACTGAGACTGACAGCCTACCTGACCCTGCCTGTGCCAGCCTCTGCCCATGGGCAGTCGCTAGCACTCCGCTAATATGTATATGCAGATATACATGTACATTGCATTGTATTGTGATGCTCGTATTATAGTGTAAAGATTTCTATTGCTATTTATTGGAAATATCCCTGCCCCAACCCCATTATTCTTCCATGGACAAGCTGCTTGGAGATGCAAAAAACGTCTCCAATTTTTCACATCTGTGATTTTCGCTTCTGAGCATCAGTTCTCAAGCAAAGGAAATGGGTTTTATTCATTTTCGGCCCTTCATATTGAACTGTAAACTTCAAAAATACCTCTTCAAAAACTCAAAACTCCACTCCTGTTCCTGGAGATTTAGCAGGACATCTCTGATCTCTTGGCTGGAGAGCTTCCTGCTGAAGCTTTGAGAATGCCTCTCTATCACTTAAAAGTTCAATAATATATTTACTACTGCAGTGCTATTTGTGGCTGTGTCCCCATCTGCTCTGAAGGGCCCTGAGTGTATATGAAAAAGGAACAAAAATGCTATTAATGTTTAATTCCCTACTCTGGGACTCTGCCCAGCTAGCCTTGATCTGTCGCGTCTTAGTGCCTTTTGTTTCAGTGGCGCAGGCATCGCACAAATAGCCTACGTATTTACTAAGAGGAAACTGCCCTGAATGGGTCCTCAAGTCCCCGAAATGTGTTTACACCAATATTAATATTTACCAACAAAAGCTCTATAATGTGCTCCCCAACTTGCTTACCTATGTGTATGTGTGAGTTGCTTTTGAGTAGGGTTACTCTGTGTGTATTGCAAGCCTGCACTATGAGCTGCAGATGATAATGATGGTGGTGATATACACTATGTTCATAGTGTTTTAATTGAGTACAGTAGCTGTGCCTACATGGATTCTTGCCGTGTTTTACCCCGTTTTAAGGGTCCTATTACTCCCTTGGTTTTTACAAGGGGCCTTATGTTGAAAAGATATTTTTATGCCTTTTAGTATCCGTTTCATCATGTTTATGTTTTATAATATTTTTCATGGCTTCCTTGGCTCCACTTGTAAACTGTAAATTATGCGTTCTATAGAGCTCAGTTGAAAAGATGCCTCGGTACTTTAATTATTGTAATTATGAAGAGATGTAGCCTTTATTAAAATGTTCTATTTTTCAAATTAGCAAATGGTTTCCTATGGTTTTGTGTGTGTATGTCTTGTGATGGGGAGGTGTATGGATTTTCCTATCTCTAATTGGTACGGTCTTGTGTGTGTGTGTGTGTGTGTGTGTGTATGTGTGTGTAGAACAAACTTCACCACACACACCCCGCTGTGGAGAGTGCAACTCGTTGGATCCAGTGAGAAATCTCCACCAGATTTGCATCCATTATCAGCTCTTAATTTACTCCCTGTTGGAAATTAAAACATGCAGCATTAATTTGGCCACCAGAGCCTCCGTGCGTTTTAGTGTGGGAGCGAGAGCGTGTAATGAGACTTTTGTCAAATATGTGCCATATAAGTGCATTTCACCCAGCTATCTACATGGTAAACCGTCTGGCCTCCTGTGGCACTTTATGAACTGTAAGTGAGTGTTTTTTGCTCAAGACCCAATTAGGGTCCCAGTGAATAGATGATATCTCCAGGTGGCTGAAAACAAACTGCTGCATGAAAATAGTTTCAGGTTACAGGTATAGACAATTATAGAGAATCTTAAGATTTCTGTTTTTAATACTCAAACATAAATACTCTATTTATACTGTCCAATATGAAATATCTAAGTCACACCACTATTACACATTACACATCTGAAGTATGACATGAAAAAACTGCAAAGCCACAGTGATTCAATTCAAACTGAATCAGATACTTTATGTGACATTACATTATGAATGAGAACAGAAGCAACAAACTACCAATATATGGCTCTCAGCCCCAAGACCATTCATTCCTACTGAAGACATACTATATCTTTAAAAACAGGTCACAAATATATAGTTTCATTTTTATAAAAAGGTTTAGTAATTTTTTAAAACAGCTGGGCATTGTGATTTTTAGCAAACGTTACTCAAACAGGAGTAAATAGCGCATTTGTTGAGGACTGTTTTAAGCTGTGGATTAATACACATCTGTTGCACTAGTAAGTATGCACTGCATCAGGATGGTGTACGTGGGATTATAAACTACAACATAAACTGTCACCCAGTACAATGTTGTGACAAGAATAGTGGAGCTCTGGGACAGAGGAATAAACTATATCTGGCTTCACAGACAATACTTGTTAGTTGGATCAATTCTTTGTTGGTTTAGGGATAAAAAATAGTATATTTTGATATCAAACTCAAGAAAATCTCAGTGTATTTTGATGAAGCTCTATGTGTGGTTTTAATATTCAGCTCAACAGGCAGTTTTGAAAATTTAATCCATCTAGCTTTTGTCAAGGTTTTCCTACATGCAGTATGAACTGAGACCTGCAGTTGTGTAAGAAAGAAAACTATCTATGATCACAGTGTGCACAATGCTACCTTACATAATTTAATTTAAATATGTAATAGCTTCACACACCGTTACGCACCACGTTCCTCTGCCACCCTCCGTCCTTTTAACTTTCATTGGCTAAGAGTGTTGCTTATGCTGCCTTTCATATTGAAAGGGCATCATGATATTGTTAAAATACCATTTTCAACCCTTTCATCAGCAAAGGTCAGTGCATACACTTGAAGGCCATCCTTTGGACTCTTTAGAACTAAGAGGCTCTCACTCAGCAGCGCTCCACTGTCAGAAGGCCTTGTGAACCGATCTTTGTATAGAAGGCTATTTTAGATAGGGTCATCTTTTTGAAGAGTGCACTGGGTTAGGCAGACTATAGACTGCTATTCAGACATGTAGGTGCTTTTTAAAAGTAGATGGGTATTAGGATTTGGGGGCATTGAAGGCTGCTAGAAAGTGCTTTGATAAATAGGAGTTAATGTATATTTTTATGACTCAAACCATTTGATAAGAAGAACAGAAACATTACTTAGGTTGTCCTGTGTTCACTTTTGTAAAGTCGCACTATAGAACGTTAGTGACTCTCCTCATATGGAGCAAAAGCAGGGTTTGTGTGTAAGCAATAAGAATAGGAGTCTATAGCCATGCTAGCAACTCTGAGGCTGTACATGCTAACGTCAACATGATAAAATACTCATAATGACAATTCTAAGATGCTGGTGTTTAACAGGAATAATGTTTACCATGTTCACTATCTTAGTTTAGTGTGTTAGCATGCTAATTTGCTTAGTAGCGCTTAGCACACAAAGCACAGCTGAGGCTGATGGGAATGTCATTTGTTTTGCAAATATTTAGTCATAAACCAAAGTATTGGACATTTTAAAATTTGGCCTGATAATGGCACTAGATCACCAATATTATTACAATTCATTGCGAGGAGGACAGGAATATCAGTTTCAAATTGTATCGCAAGTCATCCAATAGTTGTTGAGATTTCACTCAAAACCACAAATGTCAACCTCATGGTGGTACTAGAGGAAAAATCAGAGGATTGCGAAAGTCGTAGGATTCTTGGAACCATAAATGTCTGTACAAAATTTTGCACCAATCCATTGAGTTGATGTTGAGATATTTTACTGGGTTAGTGAGAAATTTGGCTTGCTTGTGGTGCCAAATGTTAAGTCACCAAAGTCGGTTCGATGATCCTCTGGGGACCATGAATATCTGTACAACATTTCATGGCGAGCCATCCTATAGTTGTTGAGATATTTCAGTCTGGACAAAGTGGTTGACCAACTGGTTGACAATGTCAGTAATGTGACTAAAAACAGCTTCCGTCCCCAGATCTCTGATTTGCCACCTATATCTCTGTTGTTATTTTTTGTTTGTTTGTTTGTTTTTTGTGAACAAAAAATAACTAAACTCAACCTCACAAAATAATCTTAACTAAATGTCTACTTACTAACTTTTAAAGGCAACTCAAAGTCACAGAGTTGGCTCAGTTTTATGGCCACTTGTTACTACGAGACCAAAGCTGAATACTTGGGTGTAGGTCACGTGATGAGACCTGACAGCTAAAAAAAACCTCAATTTGCTGATTAAGACTATGGGATGCAGTTGAAAGCTCAAGAAAAAGCTTTGAGAATTAACTTTTGTCATGAAGCTAATTGAGTCTGATTATCAGTCAATATCAGCACACAATGTTTTCCAGCTTATTCATACATTCCTGCCCTCAAGTCCTCGTCTTACACAATTAATCCTGACAATCGCTAAAATTTCCCACTTTAAGAAATCTGTGATGAATTGGTATGACTTTGTGCCAACTGGCCACCTCATCCCCCTCATATCCACATCTCTGCCTGCTATTGTTTCCCCCGATGATATCCAAAGTCTGCTACCTGTTCCGCCCACATGAGGCGAGATCAAAGGCTCTGACTGTGAACAACGGCGCACAGGAACCTAAACAGGAATTGGAACCAGGATCACACAGATGCGCTTTGATTGGTGGAGGCAAAGCTTTGACGTCCATATGCAGTCATTATTGTGCAAGTCACTTTCTAAAATGGGCTGTTGTAGTACAAAAGATGTGACCTTGACCCCCTTTAAAGAAAATCCTCTACAAAGCATTTGGAGATGCCTTTTTTCAGTGGGTACAGAAAAGATGGAATATGAAGGATTTTATCTTTAACACACAACAAAAGACATGGCAGCATGGATTACAGCACAATGTAAGGGAATGCAGAGTCTAAAACATCAAACCAGAGCACACAGCTGAGTGTAGAGGACATGGGAAAAAACTCTGCTCACTGTCTGTCACCACCAACCTCAACTCCATTTAAATACAGTCCAATCATTCCACTATAGACGGATATGAGAGAGTGAGACCCCCAATTTTGGGTCCTGAACCCCTTCATTTGGAACCTGGATCAGCCATGCGAGTTGTTCCACACAGGCATCACCCCAGACAGCCATGGGACTGTGGTCAACCAGGGGGCCTCGCCTGGAACCTGGCCAGGCGCCACTGCGGTAGCTGAGCCCCCTAACATGTGACCAATCACGTGACTTTATACTGCCTGATACTCCGCTCTAACCAATAACAGACTCCTACGCCTTCGATCTCAACCAATGCCCAATTTGCTGACATGTTTAGATGACAGCTGCTTGGCTATGAAGAAGCAGAAACTATCCATCAAAAAGAAATTAACAGGGTTATTATTGTAGCTTTATAGACTGTTCAATTTTAGTATTACTGAAAGAGCCGAATATAGACATCACTTTGATACACATTATGGTAGAGTGAGGTAATACAGAATACTATTAGAGAAGATATCCTATAAGTTTGCAACAATACATCGGATTGCTTCTGTTTTTAGGATACAAGTGGCTGGTAACTTAACGACCAACATATGTGACCAAAACATTTGAAGGCTGAAACAAATCTTCCAAAGAAGGCTTTTTTTTCCAACAGTACTGACAGAAAAAAAAGGCATTATATTTCCCTCCCTAATCACATGGCAAGAATCTGAAGAGATTATGTATCTCACAAATGCTTTGGGAAATGAAGAAGACAGGGGTTTGACGTTGAGGGCCAGAAATCCAATCTGCCACCAGTGTAGCACAGCAGTATCGGATGCTGTGCTGCTAAAAGGGTGCTGAGGACGTGAGGTATGATAGTTGGCCTGGCTGCGCTGGGGGATTCTGTGTGCATCCTCCCCGCAGCTGAAGGAAAAGCATCTTTTGTAAAGAGAGTGAGCACCATTGTCCTCCTTTGGTGTTTACGTTTGTCTTAAATTTCACCTAGTGCATAGCGCAGCCCCACCAAGCCACAGGATAGGCATTGTTCTGGGCCCGTGCAGGAATGGTAGCCTGCAGTCACCTTCTTTCTGACTGTCGCCATTGTCCCACCACCAACCCCCCAAACTTCTTTGTTTTTGCTCCCCGCCACAGACAGCTCAGATTGTTGCCTGATGTTGCTTCCTCTCGTCCTATTGTTTCCATGTCTCCTCTTATGTATGACTTTCTGCTCCTTGTAGGTCGATGTGTGTGTCGGTTGGCTGAGTGGTTGGAGGGGATGGGAGCGTGGGGTTGGGGGCTGGAGGGGGGTTAGGGTACACAGAGTGCATGTGAAGTTTTATGGCTAACCACATGTGTTTTTGAATCTTTGAGGTTCCACGTTTTTTCCCAGGGTGAGGGGTTGCTGAGAGTCTGTAGCATGAAGATGGGGCGGAGAGAGGGAAGTGGGGTATGAGAGAGAGAGAGAGAATTAAGGAACTAGGACTGGGACATGTGGTTCTTGTTTGGGGCGCTGCATGCAGAGATGGTGGGTCTGGCTTCTCTTTGCTCCAACCTGCATCTACAATCTAAACATCCCACTGATTATTAAACAATATGGATGCTCTCATGCCCCCTCGATGTGAACCAGAAACAGATAAACACAGCAGGATCACAACAACTCAGCCACACAATCCTCTTTATTTTCAGATCAGAAAGTCGAAAGATGAGCTTTCTCCTTTAACACAGAATTCAAGGACACATTCTCATAAGACAAATCACTAAATCCATCATATTTCCTTTGTATTATGCTGTATCTTAGATGTCCTAGATCAGGTTTCTTTGCAGGCCTTCCGTTGGTTGTAACTGAGTGGGAGGATATTAGCATGATGCCTCTGGGCTCTGTGAATTCATGACAGTATGTAGTAAAGTTAGACTGTGAACCACGTGAACACCAAACCACAGCCCGCCTTCAGTCTGTTAGATACAAGCAACACCCACATAACTCCAAAGCCCCCTGGGTAATGAGCTGTTTTACACTTGCACACTTGCACACACACCCCAAAACGCTAAAAGGCCACAATGCAAGGACAATGATTTAATGTAATATAAATCATCTAATCTAAACCCCAAAATAAAGCATTACTAATTATCACTTTGTTGTTGCTCTTGAACCATTACTTGAGGAAATTACTGATGTTTTTTCCCAAAATTTTAAATTAGCTACAGAATAGTTCACACAGCTGTATTGGGTAAAATGTTTACACAATATTTAGAGCACTTGCCTGCTAATAATCAGAAGAAGAATTATTTAATGATGATAACAGAGCAGAGGAATAACCACTATTTATATGTTTGACAAAAAAACATAACTCAAGGTCCTCGTGATAGCTTTTTCCAGAGCTTTTAGCCACATCTCACAAACTTCCACATATGCATTTATGACCACCTTTTATCACTTGACTGAAGTTCCATGCTTAGGTCATGTGTTGTTCACTGTGTAACTGTATCTCCACAACAAGTGAGAAGACTCCATCCGCTGAGAAATACTGTGAAATGTGGTTAAAAGCTCTGGAAAAAAATCTAGCGAAGTTGGGTTTATTTGTTTGTTTGTTTGTTTTTTGTCAAACTAATGTTTTCAACTTTCACGCTTGACTATTTAATAATTTATGAATGTAGTGTGACAGCTATCTCTATGAGGAAAATGAAAAACAAAACATGAACAACAAAAAGAAGACATTAAAATAAGACAAGTGAATAGCATCATTTAAAAACGTATACATGCTTAGGCTCAAATATCAATCAATCACATTTTCAAATCAGTCATGAGCTGCACTGAAGTGAAGCTAAAATCTCCTCAGTTACCGTCCCGTGTCTGACTGAAACATTTCAGAATCTGTAGTCTTGATATGAAATGACTGCGGCAGGAAAAGAGTCCTGCTGGCAGCTATTTTGGACAGGAGGACAGTTAAGGCAGTAATCAAAATCATTACTTGATTAAACGATCATCACCGCTGGTTATTTGGATCATTATGTTTCCATCCTCTGTCTTTACCTTGTTGGAAGGAAAAAAAGAAAGGGAGGAAGGAGTAAAAAAACAGCCAGGGAGGGAGGTAAATTGTGTGCTGGGGTCCTCTCTCCTGCTGGTCTGCCTGGGAAAGGAATGGACCTGGTTTCACATCACACACAGCCTGCATCAGCATACGTGTGAGCATGCATGTGAGTGCATTTGCTTGCGAGGGAGTGCGTATGCTTGTGCGTGACTGGGAGAGTGCACAAAGAGAGGAGAAGCGTTTCAAAGCAGAGAATTAGAAAGGATAACAGGGAACGTGTGAGAAGGCAGAGAAAAATCAAGGAGAGGGTCTGAGTCAAAAAAAAAAAAAAAAAAAAAAAAGCTCCAGAATTGGGTGAAAGAAGTCATGAGGAGTGTGACTGTGGACCGAGGCTCCACAGGTGCAGGAGAGGAGAAGCAAAAGGGGGTAATCGATTAAATTTAGATGTGCGCAGAAAAGTGAGACATATGAAAACCTTGGCTGTCTGGTGAACAAAACTTTTCAGGGGCAAAGAGGGCAAGGGGAGTCATCAGAACTAGGAATGAGGGAGGGGAGGGAGGAGAAGGCTGTGATCCAGATGAAAAGCAAAAAATGCCTAATGTGGAAAAGAGAACTGCAGTGCTGCGCGTCCCTGGCTGGGCGTGGGTCAGAGCCGGAGTAAACAAACCCACAGCTTAGCAGCGCGTTTGATCTGTTCAACTGTGAAACACTGAGTGGAGTAAACAGAAAAATTAGCCTGGGTCAGCTACAGAGGAGGGCTGTGGAGGGATGTATGTGTGTGTGAGTGTGTTTATAGGGGGGAGTTACATACACACACCAAAACAAGTTAGCTGTTCCAACCCAAAAGCAAACGGACGGGTGTTCTCACCATGGCCTGTGATGACCACTTTTCAGCACCTCAAACTCAGTCATCACTTATTTTGAGTTTCGATGAAACACGGCTCCTTCCAACAATGTGGGCTTCTGAATTGGACAAGGATGTTATTCTACCAGGGGAATGAGTTGAACTGAGTCCTATAAATACATTATATATGTTTCTTCTACCCTCTGTTTATGGGGACTCTCTCCACTGGAAAAACTAGTAATTTGTTCAAACAGCTGAAAATACCTTTATGGTACAGTAACAAGGCACAAAGTAGGAGGACATTCTTATACCACTTGTGAGGGGGTTGAAGTGGCTGGATGGGTGTACAAAGCGTCCAACTCCAGAGTTAAAGGCCTTGAAAACATGTTTTCTCTATCAGCTCCTTACTATTTAGCGATGAGGTCCTACATGAGCGCACAACACTCGGCCAGATTTAGAACAGATTTGGTTATTTCACATGAGAGATTTCTGTATTTGGGTTTTTCTCTGTGCTCTCATCACTGCTTTAAAGTAGGTGCGTCTCATTTGAAAAAACATAATGTTGCATACTTCTGTATACCAATCAAGATTTAGCACCATTTGAATCAGAATCTGATGACAGTCGTGGGACTGTTTGCTAATGTTGCCAGCACCGTTATTCCCATCGCTGAGTTTTGGAGTGTGAAATGCCTAAAAAATTAGACCTGAGGGGCTTTTTTCCTAACTTTAGTGTAAGTGTTGCCTTTTTAATGATGATCCTTTTATATTACAGAAAAACACTTAGTATTTGTAACCATGTTTTAAGGTGTTGGAATGCTTTAAATGAAGTGCCTGTCAGATGTCAGATGGTTGAACAGCATACATTTCTGACGTCAGATTTGGGGGCCAATGTCCAACATTTCTCGTAACTTTTCAATATCAACTTGGAATTGTAATTTCTTTCTCAAATTCTCTTTTTTCATGCTTAACACAACTTTTTGTGTGTACAACCAAGTGCAACACTACGAAGGCCGTTGAGGAGATAACTGTCTGAAGGTTTGCGCTGGTATCCTCATTTGAATGATTCATTATGTATCGCCTCTCTCTGAGACAGCAGCAGAATTTTCACCCGGCCTTTGAATGTGACCATTCAGAGGAGCTATAAACGCTTTTGCCTTCCCACACATGGCGGGACAACACATCGTACAAACTAGTTTGTTTCGAGCATACCCGAGCCTTTTATGAGTTTGTGTCTCATCTCCAACCAACAATCAACTTTGGGATCTTTTAAGTATGAAAATGAAGTCCTTTTATTCATGTTTTAAGCCAGAAAGTGGCACTGCAAGATTCATTAGCTCACCCTTTTAATATAGGCGCTGCTGAAAGCTTGATGACATAGTGACTACTTATTAATAGATTAACACCGTTCACTCAAGGGATGCATTGGTATCCTCTCTCATGAATGATTGCAATCTAGATTGTGTGTCTATTAAGGATAATTAATAACCCAGCTGAGCAGGGTTATATAAAATAATATGTACACTACCAGTTGGTCAATGGTGCAAATTCTCATGTTAGAGTTCACCAAAGATTAACACTATATAAAAACGCTTGTGTTTACTTCACCTTGGTAAATAGATCCACTAATTGTGGCAAGTCAGCTGACATTAATTGATTTTGCTCCACAATTTCACTGTTATAAATGCTAATGTGATTGGGCATTTAGTTGCTGAAACTGGAAAACTCGATTGCTATTGTGTCTTCCTGCCAATGGGGGCAACAAAGCAAAATTCTCATTTGGTCATATTGGCTCTGACAAAGACAAACGACCTGTATTGTTGTTTAGGTTTGAGGACTTATTGGTTTATGACCTTTCAAAAAAAGGTTTTGACAACCATGACATCATATTGCCAAGTTCAAGCAAATGGTGAGGTGAAGAAAGCATCAAAATCTTACATATTTTCTTAATTATTATAAGACATTTTGTGAGGATAATTCCTCATGATCCTTTGGTAACATGATAATTTTCACAATCATGATGCATAAATGCGGTAATTTAAACATTGTGACACCCTCAAGATAAAAGCCTATGTGCAAAACCTGTCAAAGGCATAATAGTCTGCTGACATCGAACATCAGAGGCATGGCGTTACTTTGGTGGACCTTGGCTACCTTTGAACGCTTGTTACTTGGCTGAAAAAGAAGCACGTCAGGCGGAAGAATCTTAATGACACGCCTTTGCCTGTTTTTCCAGCCTTGAAGAAGTTAAAATTAGTCTTTTAAAAGGCAGAATTCAAAGCCGGGAGCATGAAAAGGGGGGCAGAATGAAATGTCGGCACTGCCGTGTTAAAAGGGAGATGGGAGATGAGAGATCCTAGTGTCTGACTTTGGTGTGACTTCAAAAGGCTGTGTTTAAAGCGTCAGGCCTTAATGCTGGCCTGATAGCAGAACTGTCATGTCTGTGTGACCTCCCACAGCTGGCCAGCCAGGGACACAGGACTCATGCCGCGTGTCTGTGTGTGTGTGTGTATGTGTGTGTATGTGTGATTTCTTGATGTCTTCATATGAGCTTGTTTGCTTTTTATATGTTTGTGTGTCAGCACTCTTGTGGCTCTTGCTGTGTGTCTTGATGTGATTGTCTGTGTGCCCTTTAATGTTTGTGTTTTGATGTCAGTGTATGTGTTTTCCTGAGCCGTGACTTTGTGTGCATACGTGTGTGTGTGTGTGAGTGTGTGTGTGTGCATGCACAGAGGTTGAAGATCTAAGCCAGGCTTTGCCCTCTCTCCCTATGCACAGGGGCCTTTTTTCCTTCTTGTTAAGATTCCAACGCTGATAGGCTTTGAACTGCAGCTGTAGACTCTGCAGTCATTTCACCACTTTAGCTCAACTAGCTAAAGTTGCCCTCACGCTGCCTGCCACACTATCGCCACTGCCATTACAAACCATCACACCAGCCACATTAACTGCATAGCAGCGGATGAAGACGTGCGGAGCCATTTATAAAAGCGGGGGTTTGCCTTTGATGTGGTAAAACAGACAACTGGTCTGAAAACGGTGTCGTTCTGGGCAACTTTTTTTTCCCCCCTTCGGAGAAAGACAGTAATGTTATCATGCTAAGATGCTGAGCTAAGATGATGAACATGTGAAAGATTATACTGTATTAGCATGTTGATGTTAGCATTTAGCATGGCTGCAGTCTTGTTAAAAAGTTCAAGGAAATCTCTCAGCAGCATCTTTGATTTTTCACACTGATTGAACACAAACATTGCTGGTAATTACTGTCATGGATTTTGACAGATTAATGGCTCTTGCTTTTTTTTTAAAACTGTTATCATATTGCACAGGCTTGTCAGTTTCTTTTTCTCTCTCCGTCTGTCCCTCATGTTCCTTTTGGTTCGTCTCTCCTTATCTCTTGGAGCTAGCAGGCGAGAAAGGCAGAGCAGTCTCTTTCCTGCTCTTTAAAGTCCAACAGGCAGGATGCTGCTGAGAGCTGCCTCTCTTCTCCTGCACTTGTTTGTTCTCATTTCATCTCTCTCTATCTTCTCTCAGGAGAGAGTGCAGACCAGCGCAGATACTAGTGAAAAGACCACTACACACACACACAGCTTTGACACACCTTCATGTCCTTTGCACATGTATGTTCCACGTACAGAGTGGAGCTCATCAGGGAACCTTTCTCTGTATATGTATCCTGCAACGTCCATATCCTTGATTCCTGTTTTGAACTGAGCCGGAGAAAAGGCCTGTATGTGCCT
This sequence comes from Thunnus thynnus, assembly GCF_963924715.1. NCBI lineage: Eukaryota > Metazoa > Chordata > Actinopteri > Scombriformes > Scombridae > Thunnus > Thunnus thynnus. Next base: position 15,511,279 of record NC_089533.1, read on the forward strand.
ATCAGTTGATCAAATAAAAAGTTTCCAGTGGTCACCTCCCGGCTCCTGACTGTGTGTCCGCTCGGCTGACAGCGGGAGAGCGAGGGAAACATCGGGAGACGCTCCTGTCACACCCCGATCCCCTGCTTTGATGAGTCACATCAAACGCTGTCCATATCTAAACGTCATCCTCAAAGGAAAAACTGGGGGAGGTGTGTGTATGTGTGTGGAAGACACACCAAAAACGGCAACAAAAAAAAAAAAAAAGAATAGCTTATAAAGACACATATAAACAGTTCTCTTTTGTTTTAGTGGCCCAAGCTGTTGATTAGGTTTACTAATTTAAAAGTGTGAGATGCGAGGATTGTTTGGATAGTTTGCTTTAAAGCTCTGTGTGTACAGGATTGTGTGTTTTGTCGAGATGCAAGTTGCCAGGCAGAGATAATAGACTTCTGAGGGATATTAAGTCTTGGAAGTCTCTCGCCGGGCTATTCACTGCCAGAGATTTAGCCGCTATTCTCGCTATTGTGGTGAATTTGCATCTCAGACATTGGAGCAACTGTTTCTGCAGTTGGGGTTTATTCCAAGCCTTCATGTGCTTGTGAGGAGACTGTGATGATAGCGCACCACAGAGAGCAGAAAGGAAACATCAAAGACTGATAAACTGATGTTCTTACCTGACTTAATTTGAATTTGAACTACTATTCCTCTTATTCATATTCTACTTCCTGTTTCCTTGTAGCTGCTGCTGTTATGATCAGAATTCTGGCTTTTGTTGATGCTGTTGTCTTCTTCTCTTATTTCCCTCCATTGTTTTGTCCTCTGGCTCTTGTTGGCATTGTGCTGAAACTACAGCTGCCAATAAAGAGGCTTTTTCCTGTGATGAAGATTTAATGTGCTTGTCACATGGCTCAAATGGCATATGTTTGCCCTCGCTGCTGCTTTCTCAATATTCAGCCAGAGAGAAGGTAGGAGGCATGCATTTATTCATTAGTTCCTAGAGGTCCTGGCGCTGGTGTCATGAGCAAATGAACAAATATAGTTAGGCACCAGGTTTCAGGATTGTTTTTGTGTATGTCGCTCAGTTTTTGTATATATATCCTCCACTCAAGGCGATATGGCACTTCTTTCCCCCTCTTAGTGTTTTTCTTCTCTACCACTGAGTCGCCTCACTTTTTTTCTTTTCTGCTGGGCTTTTCTTAAACTCCAGCCTGTTTCATGCTTATTGTGCACAAAGAATGGAGAGGCATGTGTTTGTTTTAGACGGCTCCACCACTTCAAAAAAAAAGTCGGTTAAAGAATGAAGTGCGCTCAGATCAGGCAATCTCACCCTCCGTCTTTTTATCGCAACTTTTCTTGAAAGCCACTCGAAGGTCTCCGTTTAATTGAACACGGAGCATTTTCTTAAACAAAATGGGCCTTATCCTGCTTTTACGTCTGAAAGTAGAGGCTTTAATAGCATGGTTCCAGGGAGGAGAAGAGGAGGAGAGGACTGAGTCAGAGAAAGATGTGAAGCTTTATGTCTTTATCCATCTTTTTGGAAAGGGAAACGAGAGGAGTTTGTGTGTGTAAGATGTGAAAGAAAGATACCACTGGTAGAGTGCTGTGTGTAGTGTGAGTGCATGTAGCTACAGATATATATGTTCATGTGTGCATATCTGGCCTGCATGTATGCGTTTCTTGCACATATCTGTGTGTGTGTGCCTCTGTTTGTGTTCTTCAATGCGTCTGTGCCACCCTGCTGTCTCTGCTCTCCATGTCGTTCTGATGAAAGTGATCAGGCATCCTGTGCCAGCACGGGGCCCGGCCGGCTGATTAAAAATGCTAATGTCTCCCGCCGGGTCTTTGATGCGGGACCCAGGCACACAAAGCCAGCCAAGGTTACCAAGGGCCTGTGTTATCCTTTATTCAGGGCCTGACGCAGAGAGACACCCAGCTGAGTGCCCTGACAGTCACAATCAATCATGTCAGGGACGCATCACACAGGTCTGCTGACCCCCTGCAACATGCTCTGCTTTAATTAGCTAACGTAGGAGCCGCACATAAGAGTGTATGCATACACAGATTCAGTTTTTTATGATGGTGACTGGTTCACACACAAATAAGAGCACGCATATTATATCCTCCTACTTCTCGAGTGGCTTCAAATAGACATCAAGCTGTGGACTTCTCAAGCTATCTAATGTTAGTGACTTAATTACTGTATCATACATGTTTTCTGTGTATGTGTGTATGTGTGTGTGTGTGTTTGAGAGCAGAAGTCTTTGCCGTGATCACTTCTAGCGAGCTTCTGATCACTTTTTCTCCTGACAGCAAAGCAGTGACACTTAAAAAAGAGAGAAGGAGAGAGAGAGCAAGACGGATGTATAGATAGATCGAGAGGGAGAGAGAGAGAGAGAGAGCGGAGAGCAGAGGGAAAGTGTGTGTGTGTGTGTGTGTGCGTGAGTGAGTGTGTGTGGAGGGGGTTGGAGGAGAGCAGAGGATTGAGATGGGGGTTGTTTTGAAGTTTGCTTGACATCATGTTAACAAAGCTTGCCTAATCCCCAGATGGAAGGCTGGGCAAGAGCTGTGATGATGTTTTGTGTGTGTGTGTGTGTGTGTGTGTGTGTGAAGCATGCTAAGGTCTTGTCTGACTTGGAACAACAACACGGCAACACAAAGCTAATGGCTCCCCGCCAATGCTCACATCCACAAACATCTAGCATTCAGCTTGGCATCAAGCTTTAGTTCCTGACTGAAGAGAGCAATGCTGTGGTAAAAAGAACTCGATTTTGTTATTATTTATATTAATTCAGATCATTTCTCCCCGTTCATGGTTATTCTGCAAAATTTGAAAGTTTTGTATTTGGTATTTCTCTACCAGAATCAGTGTGGAGAATTAATTGAGGCAATATTTAGACATTCATGTAGGGAGATAAAATCGCCAGACAAGGTTCATAATAGAATCTGCAAAACCTTAGATTACAGTTAATGACAATGTTTTTTCATTGTCCAGTGCCAACACTTTTAAAATAATTTCTTTCTACAACACCTTCGCATGACAACTATGTATGGTTAAAGTAAGGAAAGATTGTTAAAGAAATGTGAAGGTCAACTGTTGGATTGCGACGGGACACAAATTCCACATGAAGGTTGATGCACTAAACGTCATCCACCTCCCCAACCTCTACATCCTTACTTGCTGATTGCTACAGAAAGCAGTGGTTTCAAACCTAGAGTTGGGACCCCCACAAGGGGTCGCAAGATTATTTCTGCTACATTTCTATTATTTCTGCTACTTTTTTCCTCGATTAGCGTTGGAAGACTTTAGACTCATAACCTCAGTATTTCAAAAATCTTGACTACAACCCTGATTATAAACAATGAGATATTGAGATCAAGAGCGCTGATATTAGGTAGTTTCACAAATCATATTCTCATTAGTTACATACCATCTGCACAGTTTTACACAGCACACAGTTTGAATACTATTTGCACAGTTCTATGTAGTGTATTTACATACTTTAAGTGACTGATATTAGAATTCAGTGCAGGCAGGCAGGCTGATGTAGAGCCTCCCTCAGGAGCAGAGTTACTTTGCTCTTTGTAACAAACTTCTGAATCTGCTGCACACACAGTAGGCTTGACTCCAAACAATACCTGAGCATACTTTCTTTTCCTGCTGTCACGCTCTGCTTTTATTTTGTATATTCTTGGCTTCCCCAGCCCTGAGCGCTTGGCACAAAGCTTCTGTGTGGCCTCATCATCATCCACTGTACTCAAAAATAGAGTGTTGCTCTCGCTTCAGAGCAGGGCAGACTCCTGTTTGCTCTGAGTCCTGACAGCGGAGCAATGTGGTTGGAAGGTGGTTCAAAGGAGACAGTGCAGACCAAGTGTGTGTGCACGCGTCTGTGTGTTTTTTTTCAGCCTTGATGAGAGCAGGTGCCTGCTGGAATGAACGTGATTAGTTCCTGGGAGGGAGCATGGAGGCGATCAGTTTGGCATGAAACAACCTGTTACATCTCTTCCTCCTCCTCCTCCTCCTCCTCCTTCACCTTTTCTGGTGCCACACGTCAAGGGGAGGCAGGAATGCAGGAAGGGGGAAACAACAACAGAGAATGTCCTTCTCCCTGGAGCTGTCTGGCAGGGTTGGATTACAAACTGAACACACACAAATGCATGCACACACACACAACTCTTTGTAGTGAATCTACCTCTTGTCTCACCTTTGCCCATTCCTGGTGGCTGAAATGTGAGAATACACCGGCTTGAGGGCTTGGCTCAGGTTGGGGCTTGGCACAACCTCCACGTTTAAAAAATCTACAAATTCTTAAGCCTTTAAGGAAGCGTACATACCGCCCTCAGCTCTCTGAATTGTTGATAGAGGTGAGTTGGATGTACACGAAAAAAGTAATCAGCCAGAAAGATGCTCAGTCGAGCAAACAGGAAAGACAGAGAGATTGATGCCAGGTTGTCAGTCAGTCGACTGATCAGTCAGGCAGCCAGAAAAACATTTAGTCAGGCTGTCAGTCAACCAGCCAGTCAGCCAAGCCAGCAAACCAGCAAACCAGACACTCCAACTGGGAAACACAGAATTGAAAAGACAAGCAAAACCAGAGAGAGTGTCCGATGGCGGCTCCAGCTTTGAGATGCCAAAGGAAGCGACACTCTGTCACCCAACACTTTAATTACCTATGTGAGCGCTGTGTGTTAGAGCTAGTGACTGCCTCTGTGTGTGTGTGTGTGTGTGTGTGTTGGTGTGTCTGCAGCAGTGCCAGACCTGTTTGGCCAGATAGGATGACTGTCACCTCTCATCTTCTCAAATTAGCCCCCACTCCACCTCCAACCACCACCACCACCACCTCCTCCTCCTCCTCCTCCTTTTGACCAGGCCCTACCAAGTTTCAGCAGCACACTTTTCAACACGTTTCGGTGTAGCTTACACTGAGATATGTGGCCCTCATTTTCCTCCACAGGATTGTAAACATATCTTCTTAATCTTTTTTTTCTTTTCTTTTCTTTTCCTGCTACCCGTTTTCACGCTTTATCTTTATACTGTATCTTGCACTGCATGCTTGGAGTCCAGCAGTATGTGCTCACACATGAATTTTCACATAGCCACAAGGTCTCAGGTTTAAAGGGACGGATCATCCACATTTAGTATTTCTATTCTTTGTGTCTTTGCAAGTATTAGCAGTCAGAAAACAAATAATTTGCTTGTGTGTTTCTTTCTGTGTGACTTGTTACCGTAACCCTATGGCCAGACAAGTCGTTGATACTGGACATTTCAGCAAAAATGCAAAATTTCAATTGCAACATTTTTTATATGTTCATTGCCAATGTTTTTTTGTTTGTTTTTTTTTTAAGGTAAGGATGGGTTAAGATCATAGTTATGACAGATCGGGCATCTGAAAAGACAATGTCAAGTGCAGGTGTTTGGTATGGCTGTAAATATGATGCTGTGTACTGTATTTCCTTCTTCTGCACTGAAGTAAAACCCCATCAACTGAAAGATTTGCTCCACTTGCACTTGTCACTTTCTGCAGTTTCCTGCATAGATACCTGTCTCTGATTACATGGTATGTGTCTAATCACTAGGCCGCCAGATGCCCCCTAAGTTTTGTTGTTTGTCCATAATTTCCATTGATTATTATAATGTCCTCACCAAATTAACTGAGAGAATTCAAAATTTTCAAAATGCAGTTTCCTAGCCAGAACAATTGTCAAACAGGGCAAGAAACATGAGTAGTCTCATGTTCATTCAGGTTTTAAACATACCCCCAGAATAGCCAAAATTATTTGGAAGAGAAAAAGGCAAACTGTTAAATTATTCCATCACAGTTTACAGATCGAATTCTTGGTTCAACTTTGATCTACTGTACTTGCTGTAGTTGTCCTCCCAAGAAAAACAAGAGCATTAGTCATACCAGCAAATGCCCAAACAAGACATGAGTTCATATTCAAGTGACAAACATCCCTCACAGCCATAGAAATTATGACTCTTGTCCACTGAGACCAAAGAAGAAAACAGCGTGATGTTATTTTGAAGTCCACCCAGATTGGATAGGTCAGCAAAATGTCAGACTTTAACGCGGGGCACTGCTTTTCAGTTCATGTTTCCTACCAACAGTTAACGTTTTTTTTTAACCATGACCACAATCATTCTCTAACCATAACCAAGTTGTTTTTGTGCCGAAACCTAACCACACCTTAGCCATAGTGTTGTTCTGAGGGGAATGGACCAACAACAAATTTTGTCACTTAATTTGTTGGTTTAGATGATTGGTCTAAACTGTTGGCTTGTTAACAACATAGACTGTATATAAAGATGGATGTAATGAAACGTGACATCACCCAATGGTTTGCATTGGAGCTGGTCTGAAGGCCAGAATTGCCGCTTATGGTTGGTGCCATCTTTTTGTCCCCAAATAAGCTCTATATTTTAATTACACTTTACATTTAAAGCCCAACCAGGGACAAGAGTTTAAAATTAGCAATAGCTATAAACTCTCTGTGCTGCACATCAGTTTCATGCTCTGTATTGGCACCATGTTCAATCAAATAAAATAAAAATTAAATTCAAGGAGTTTGGGGAATTGCCTTTCACACTCTGAAAACACGACTGCTACCTCAACCAAAGCTAATGTTAGCATACTAGGAACACCAAGTGCTACACACTTGGGCTAACATTAGTTATTTGGGCTAAATTGTGCTAAAAGGGCAGGTATCACATTCAAATAGCATTAAACTTACCAAAATATTGCAACAATGATCCTACTCAGTGCAAGTCCATGAGCCGGGAAGAGAAGCAGGTGAGCGAATTGTCAATCAACACCTACATGGCAGATATCAAAGCTACTATAAGTGTTCAAATCTTATCAACAGAGCAATAATTTCCAAAAGGACCACCAGCTCACTAATTAGAGGGCCTGAATTTATCGATTGAGACCATAATGATTCGTTAAAAAAAATGGTTGATTCTAGAGAGAAGTTAACGCTTTTTGAATGGGAGTCTATTGGAGCCAGGGATTTTTTTGAGCTAGTATTTACCGGTTGTCGGTAGCATTGCGCTTTAAGGTAATTCCGCATTGGCTTCAGCCTCAAGATCAAGCCTCAAGATGTTGCTGTGTTCCCCAATCTCATCTTTGGTGAGTACATTGTGATAATAATTGATCAAAATAAAAGCAAACCTACAAAAATAAGATCCAACTTAAATGTGCCAGTCAAATGAGCACCTGCTGGGTCTTTTTCCATGCCTGTTACATCTTTCCAAACTTTAAACATCAGCAATACGCTTGTTTGTATCTCCTCTCCCCATCTTCAGTTGTTCTCTGACGGTCTTCGCCAACCAGCCGGCCCTGCCCTCCTGACCCCTCACCTGCACATGCTGACTCAAGGTGTTCCCTTACCCTCCTTACTTTGCTCCTTTCCCCTCTGCCAAGTACCACTGATATGCACAAACACACACCTGCAGCCAACAATAGAAGCCTTATTCAGGGTGGGCACACTGCTGATCCAGCCGGCCCTCTATCAAGGACTGGGATCTGGACATGGGCGACTGCCAAGCAAAGACCACAGTGCTTCTGAGAGTTAGTTAAAAGTACGCCAGTTGGAGCTTTTATCTGCTGCTTCAACAGTGACCTCATCAGCCAAAACAAGGATATTATCCAAAGAGTGTCATAGCTCAGTCAAATCATCTGTAGAGACAGTTTTCTCCGCGCACAACTCCTCTAAAGAGAAGGGATGACATTGAGAGGAAAAAACGAACTCAGCAGTCTGTGATATAACAGTCTACTATCATTATGTTTGGGATGCTGATGCCAGATTGAACCGCGGCTAAATCCTGCGTTTTCTCCCTTCCGGTGCTGCCTGGCCTAAGACATAACACAACGTCCCCACGGCCATGACATCACTGTCTAAATAACATGCTTGTTAGGAATCTCCCTTGATGTCTGTTGCTGCACAGAGGGATGAAAGCGAGAGAATGAAAGAGAGGGCAAAAGCCATCAGATGCGTCTTCAAGAGCAGCCTTTGGCTTCAAAGGCAAACCTCAGGCGCTGTGACAGAGAACAACAGCTGATGACGTCACAGAGGGCACAGGACATTTAACCAACCCTCCTTACTGCCCCAAAGCACAAAAGGAGAGGAAAAACAAAGATGTAGAGGAGGGTTGAGGTTTAATGAGGAAGGGAGAGAAAAACAGCGAGATCCAGAGAGCACAAGGGTTCATGGGGGTCGGTCTGTGCACACATCAGGGCGGCAGACGAGATCAGAGCTACGGGGAGCGTTCCCGTGTTTGGGATAGGAGGGAAAGATAAATAAGCCAGGATGGCTGCACAAAGAGAGGCAAGGAGGAAATGGGAATGTTGAGATTCCAAAAAGGAAAATCTGTGTCTCTCTCATAAAAACATACACACATAAGTTCAAATGGAACAGACGGGTAAACAGACTTGTGTGCATGTGTGTGTGCATGTGTGTGTGTGTGTGTGTGTGTGTTTTGTAACCATGGAACATGGGTTTTAGAAGTTTGCTATGGATTTGTTTTCAAAATGACAGGCTTTCACAACAACTCCCTTCCACTGCTGCGTGCCAGTAGAGAGCGTATGTTTTACATCATGACTCTGTCTGCTGCCTCAGAGTAAAAAAACATGCTGTGAGCAAGAGATCTGACCATACTGTACATCACTTAGTAATCTGTCTTTAGCAGGAATGCTCGGTTGTATCATGAGATCAACTGTTTTTTAACAATTTTATGTTACGGCTTGTATTCTGTTGAATTGGTCGTTCCAGGTAATCTTGTGATGTACTCTAATTTACCTTTCTGTTCTTTCCAATATTCCTCAACCAACCTCATTAACTTCCCACACTTCTCAGAATACCTTGTGACATGTCCTGAGATCAGAACGTTAACTTGTTTTCTGGTGTGTTTCACATATCGAAAAAGCAAGTTGCTCCTCTTTTACGTCATGAACTAAAAAATGACAAGTCTACTGAAAACACCTTGTTCTTTCATTCTCAGGGGCTCACACTAAAATAAACATTTACCATGAATAGCTCTCAGATAGCTAAATTGTTTCAACTATCAAACTCGTAGCTTGGATGGAAATGCTGTTTTGATATCACGTTATCTGCAGTGAAATTGAGCCAGGGATGTAAGATTCATTGCCAATATGTGATAAAACATTCTTAACTCACATACTAGCTACTCACTAACACTAGTTTTTATACTAACTTCTTCTGCAGCTTGCAACTGTATATCATGGCCTTCTTCTGTGTAGAACTTGCTCAGTTGTCATCATCAAAGCTGAAATAACCAACTATGGGGCGTGGGGAAAAAATGGACAGTGGACCAACATCTGTTGGCTCAGAGACAGCTGATATTTTCCTGTTTCCAGATGGTTTCTAAGACCATAAAGGCTGAAAAATAGAGTCAAATCTTATAGATAGAAGAAAGATAGAAAATGAACCTTGTTTAGTATATTTTATCACAGATATGTGCTCCAGAGGTCAAGAATGAAACCTAGGCTCATTCACTAACACGATTTACCTATTTACTGATCAGACCCATACCTGTAAACATTACAACACCACTTTACCAGTAATCTAAACCATGTATTTCCTTTTTGTGTTCAAAAAAATGTGAACTAACTGTGGAGTACCTGCAGAAACCTTTCTCTCTAAAATGTGAGCCCGGGAGTAAAGAGAGGATATTGGCACCACACAATGGCCGTAAAAATCCAAAGTATCCCAAACAAACTTCATCACTCCCCTGCCGGCTTGTCCTCCCCTCTGATCTCTCTTCTCTTTCATCCTGCTCTGGTAAGGCCCCCTCTTCCTCTCTCTCTCTCTCTCTCTCTCTCTCTCTCTCTCTCTCTCTCTCTCCGTTGTCCCCATTCTGGCTTCTTTTTGTCTCTAGGCAACAAGGCAACGGAGGTCTTAGCAAGAGAGAGACAGACAGAGAGATAGTGGGCTGCTCTTGAAACTTTGGAGACAGCTATGCCAGGAATGCAGGTGCCTGCTGTGAGGACAACAAAGTGAGGAGGACCTCCGTAGGAGCGCAGCGTGGGCAAGCAGCACGTCGGTGTGAGGGAACCCAGCCCACATTTCAGCTCCACTCGCCTGCTTCTCATGCAAAGCAGTTGTTCAAAGTTGAGTTTCAAAGGTATGCTTGTTACTCCTCAACATAGTACGTGACAGGTCTGAAACTTCTGAGCCACATGAGAAAAAATGAGAACGCTTTGTGCTTGTTGTCCTGATCATCAAGCTGATTATCCAGATTTTCAGTGAAATAAACCTGAAATATTTGTTCACCATGCAAATTCATATAGCAAGCATATTTAGTGTAGAAAACGCACTGCATATTACTGAAATTTACTATAAATTGCATGAGCTTCTCTGATGTAGTGCATCATTTTGTGACAAAATAGAGTAGGTTGTTTCATCTTGGATGCAAAGAGGTAGAAACAGATTATACCATACAGAAAAGGGAGGCTGAAAAAGAACTGACTTTGTTTTTCTTGTGCTGTCTCTTTCTTTCACTCTCTACCTCTCTCTTTCTTTCTTAGTCTTTCTTTCTCTCAGCTGTCTACATTTCACTTCATCTCTCTCTTTCTCTATCCCTCTCCTAGCCTGTGTTATATTCAGCAGAAACAGAGAAGCCACATCACAGAGAGACCAGAAGGGTTTGAAAAGGAGGACGGAAGAGACGAGACGAGAAGAAGTTTAAAACAAAGTGTAGGAGAGAGCTGGAGAGAGAGTGTGTGATGTGGCTGAGTAAAAGGACACAGATGACAGGGAATACTTTAGTCACTGATAAAAGAACATTATTTAGTGGTATTGTGTGTGCATGTGTGTGTACACATCAATCTGTGTGTCCTTGCAAGTGCATGAAAGCGAGACCATGTAAGAAAGGTGTGTTGACCTGTGTGTGTCTTTGTTATATATGCGAATGGATGGCCATTTACAGATTCTGGTTGTGTGAGTAAATGTGTGAGTGTCAGAGTAGTGCACAAGTGTGTATTTGTGTGTGTGGGCAGCTGCCCATCTGCCTGATGGAGTCCTGTGGCCGTGCGGCCCCTTACAGCCAGTGACTGATGTGATTTAGTGGTGTGGGTCAAAGGTCAAGAGTCCCTAGTCTCCATCTGTGTCTGAAGAAAAGGCCATCAGGAAGGGATTAGACTGGAGTCAATGGTCCTGGTGACATGTCTGCCACCAGTTCACTTTACACTCACACACACAAATTGTATTTTCTATCACCCTCCTCCAGATATACAAAAACACTATTAACACTCACGTTAGCATTAGCATTAGCTTGATATGAGTGCCAGTAAACAATATTGGTATTATTTTAAGCATTAGTATTAGTATTAAAATTAGATTGAAAACTAGAATCACAATTATTGTTATCATTAGTATTAGTATGAGTGCACATTTATATTAGCAGTATTACAATTTTTAAATAATGCTAGTGTGTGTTTTAGAATTAATGCAATAAACTTGTAGTATTAAAGAAAAACCATGGTTTACTACATCTTTCGGCTTTGTTTTCATAGTTCCCACCATTAGTTCTATCAGTTATAATAACATTGTTTTTGCAAAAGTAATTGATGAGATCCTGTAATACATTGGTGTTGTTAGAATAGGTCCATACAAGCGGTTTGACAACGATTCAAGTTGTAAACAAGCCAACAATTTTGCCAGATCATCTTTATTTTGAGGTAAAACAGAAAATGAGTGCATCCATAATGACGCAAATAATCCTGCATTGCAAAGGAAATCTAAGTGTGCACAACTACAGCAAGTATGGCAGGTCAAAGTTGAACCTGGAAATTGGTCTGGAAAAAGGGATTGATGTTTAAGATGGACAGTCAGGGTTGTAATCTCACAGATCACCTTCATTTTCAAATCAAATAAATTTGACTAACCTGGAGGATTGTTTGTGTTCAGTATGTATGCTTGTTGCCCCAAGATCTCAGCAATTACTTTGGTTAGTATGACAACATTACAATAACCAATTGCATCGATGGCAGGAGCAAATTAATCCTTTGTTTTAATAAACCATAGTTTTCTTTTAATGTTAGTTTTGTACTAGCATAGAATGAGTATAAGCTGTAGTATTTAGTTTTTGTAATAGAATTGGCAGCTCAGTATTAGTATTGGTAAGCTGTAAGACATATTTCCAAGTTGTTTTAGCTCAAAGTCCTGAGAATTCAACAGTAAATTCTCCAGATTTCTGTAGACAGCAGTGGAAACCTGAGGAAAGTGGTATTTGCAAAGAGCTGTTTGACAGACAGACAGGCCTGCGATGGCTGAAGACATGCGTGTTTGATGAAACATGGCAGGAGCCAAATCCCAGTCAGCCCTCTTATTGAACCTACTGAAGGAGGACTGTGTTGTGGAAAAGTTCCCCAAAGTGGCTCAGAAGAAGAGCCCGCTTTTCCGCAGGTGAAGGGAAAACTGGCGAGCGGGGGGAATAATGTTTATGTATTAGATTTCAAACGCTTCCTTCCTGTGAGGAAATCCAGATGTAAAGGTTAAGGTTCTTCTGCCTCAAGGATCTGACGAATTTCTTCTTCTTTTTTCTCCCTTTTTTCAGTACTTTCTTGTTGGTGTCGTGATGGAGTGACAGAGTTTGGCTCTCCATCATCTCAACACACAGAGGATGTTTGAGCTAAATATGCATACAGGTCGCTAGCGAACGTGTTGCTTGGCATTCTTTTAAAATTCATCATGTGGGCAAAGTGTGTTTTTTCTCAGCTTCAGACACCTTTAAGTTTGTGCGGTGGAATATTAAAAAATACCTACCATTAAAGGCAATATCAGTTAAAGGCATTCCCTATAGACAAACCAATTTCTGGACCATTTAAGTCCTTTCAAGAAAATAGCCTGTCCTATGATGACGACAGAACTTTAATCTTCAAACAAACCTTATCCAGCTCTAGTGGGTTTTCTCACCGCTCTTATCTTTTTATGTGCGTTGTCGGCAGAGTGAATTTCTATATATTCTTACTTTCTTTGTCAGCATATATAAACAAACCCAGGGCCTTCACAAATATGCACCTCCCTGCTTCCAAAAGTTCCATAAAGTCCTTTTCTTTCTTTCTCCCACTACTCAGAGAGGAGAAAGCGGGTTGTTAGCTCTTTGAGCCGGCTATCAGAAAATCCGAGGGAAATTACGCTGAGCGCAGCAGCCGTACAGCAAAGGGTGATTACAAATTCAAATGGATGCTTTTACATCAATGGAAGGCTTTGAAGACCTCTTAATGAGCAGATAGCTGGAGTTAAACATTTGCGGAAGTGCTGTCTTCGAAAGAGAAAAGAGGGAGAGAGGAGAAGAGGCGAGAGGAGAGAAAGAGGGGGAGACGGGAAGGGTTTTTGATCCTGGCAGATATCTGCAGGGCAGTGCTGAGCAACTGTCTATCTCTGACCAGTGGTTGTCTTTTGAGAGCTCGCTGTTCAAGGCTCTGTTTGGATCCAGGGTTAGATGGGGCTCTCTGAACAAACTTGCACCAGGACAGCATGCTCGCTGCTGTGTACTGATCAATGTCTGTCAGATTTGAAAGACTGGCATACATGATGAAAGCTGGATTGAGATACAAAGAAGGCGGACAGGAGAACAAGAGGGCTGCAGAGAACTGAATATACCGTTGATTCAAACGTTGAAAGAAAAAATAAGAGGAAGAGACAGGGCAAGAGCAGAAGAAAATGGCGAAGAAAAAAAAGCTGAAGAGAAGGAGGTGAGGCTACATAAAGTGGAGGTTCTTCTCAAAGAAAAGGGGGATGAAAAATAAAGGAGGGAAGCAATGAAAGAGGGATCGAAGCAGAGAAAGAGAGCAAAGCAAAGGATAAACAAACACAAGGAGGGAGAGGGAGACGAAAGTGTTGTTCCTCCATCTCAGCAAAGCAGCGGGAGTCTAGTGGAGCTTTGAACTTGGCCCCCATTAGAGGCCTGATGACGGTTTGAAGTGAACGGTTGAAACGAGCTGGAGCATTTTAGATGTTAATTTGTTTTTGTTGTGTGTGTGTGTGTGTGCGTGTGTGTGTGTGCACACGCGTGTGGGTGTATTTTCTCGTCCTTTTCAGGGCCTCCGAATCGTTCATAGTTACACCCAATTTAACACAGCAGGATAAAATGCTACCTTTAGCTTTCTGCTCTTTTCCTTTCGTCTCATTTTCTCTTACCTTTTATTATTTTTTTTGTCTCAGGAAGGAAGAAAAGGATTCAATATGCTGTAAGATTCACGGTTGTTACCGCAGAACTTTAAGTCGAATTCAGCTGTTTTAAGGAAAGCATAGATGAATCTTTGGAGATGTTATCTTCAGACAGCGCCGTCCTAATTTGAAATTTTTTGATCTTTTCCTCTTGTTTTCTCAGTCATCACTTTTGAATGCGCTGATCGAGAGATACATCTTTCATGTGTGAAAGTTGACTGTGTTTTAAAAGTATAACTCATTGCACAAATCATCCTTGTGCTCACATGAACTACCCATTACCAATTGTTTCTAGTGTGATGCTCAGAGAAGTTTGTAATGTGAAGATGATGATAATATGAATGTGATTTTAGTCATGAAATCACATGTTGGCACTCGAATAACGATGCTTTTCAGTGATGTGACTTTTGTCAGATTGAGCTGACTCACTAAGGGAAGATGGGCTCCATGACGTGACATTCAAATCGTTGTAATCACACAACATTAAATCAAGAGTGTGTTGGGGGAGTAACTAGAGGAGGTCAGCTGACTTTTTTATGGTCTCTTTGACCTCTGACCCCAGGCCATAGCTCCCATAAGGTCTGCAGCAGTCGGTCAGATCAGAGAGTCAGTCTGGCACCACCACCTCCAGGTCGACTCCCAGCCTTTGTCCCTGAGCTTCCCCAGCCAGGGTGACAGGTTCTGGGGGACATGGCTGGGGTGGAGTTGGGAGGGGGGTCTGGTTGTGTGTCTGGATGGGTCTGGTGTGTAAACACTGAGTGTCTGTGATCTGGTGACACATGAAAGGGGTCTGCCTGTGGGGTTGCCGGCCCATCGTCTATATGTCGACATCGCCCTCCACACACACACACACACACACACACACACACACTCTGACACCAGATTTATGTATTTATGCATTGCGGCGGCACAGCTCAAAGGGATGTGGCTGGAAGGGGGTTGGGGGAGAGTAGAAGGGGAGCAAGTCTGCAGACAGGGACTGATGGGGTGCTGAGGGGTTGGAGGGTAGACTATAGGTGACAGGAGAGATTGAAGGGCAGGGAGGGTAAGGGGTGGGAGACATCTGGAGAGCGATGATGCTGATTCATAATGTGCTTCAATCAAGAAAGTGAAACTGTTTTGCTCTCTGAAGACATGATTTTAACGACTCTGAGCAAGTTGAATGCTTAATATCTGGTGTAGAATCAATCCCCAGTAATCGTAACCAAAACCAGGGTATGTATATCAGCATATCAGATCATCATCTGGCATCATTATCTTCTTTATTCTTTTTTTTTTTAAATCTACATCTCAATTTTACATCACATCTTCACATGCAAATACAAAATGATACCTGTGTGTGTGAAAATTCAGCTGTTGATTTGAAAAAAAGACAGTTATGTTGCTGTCCTGTCAAAGGAAGAAGCTGCAGTACTGAAAGCTCAACACTAGAGGGTAGAGAAATGTGCTTCCATGGCTCCTAATATACTGCATCCACCTCAGTTAAAAGGAGATGTTGCATAAATGTTCAGACCTAAGTCTGACCTTTTTAGACCACGCGTTTAAAAAGAACTATATTTAAGTGGATGAATCTTTAGAGATGTGTGCTGTTGCTTCAAAGCTCTTCATATATTATTTTGTTGTGTATATGAATTTTATGAGATATGTTTTTGTTATATTTTAGGGTACCATTTTGACAGCGTCAATAGATGGAGATAAGGTTTTTAGGCTAACTCTGGGTTATTTACAGTTTTTTTCTTGATCATTGAGCACTGTTCTTGTAAAGAAAACATAATAAAAAAATAGTTCACAGTTATGTGTTTGATTTGGCAGACAAGATGCTATTATAAATTTGCTGATTTTTTTCTTTCTTTTTTTTTTGTTCTTGCACCAAGGAATTAGAGCAATAACAACAACCCAAAAGGGATTTTGTCGAGTGGAGAAACAAGTTGCCACATTGCCTCATAACACATCCCGTGACTGAATTTCACAATGGTTAAAGGTTACTGTTGTTGGAGACACTGGTATTTTGACATCCATTTTGTTACATCTTGAAATGTTGACCACCAAGTCCCAAAGTGGACACAGACATGCTCATGTGTTTAGGCTGGATGTGTCATTTAACACAGGAATGAAGACTTTCAGTAATGGTCTACAAGAGGTCCAGATGTCTTCCATATGAGCCTTACATGCTGCTACATCTGTGCTCTGTCTTCTATTTTTTAAAACACAGAACTTAAGTTAAGGAACTGTGTTTTTTTCCACAAAAATTATCATGTTAAGTCTCTGTGTGGGGGTTCTTGACCATTTTAAATGATACTGTCCAGCATCTGATCATACATTTGAAAAAATAGTATTATGATGCTGCTTCAGAGGTCCCACCAAGGTCCCTTGGGTCCTTCTCTTTCTATCTTCATACAATTGCCTATTGTTGTTGTTTCTTTCCTTTAGAATCACTTTACTTTATCATTGTTTCTGTTTCTGTCTAAATTTCTCTTTCGATCAGTTTCTCTAATGCTGTGATCCAGTATTCCCTTTTTAAGGTAATTTATTAATAGAAACACACAAGACATGCCAAAAATGGTGGCTGATTGATTCATAAAAAGCTTGGAACTGGTAATAACTTTGACACTATTGTCTATTTTAAAACCTTTGTTGTTTGCAAGACCAACAAATTTGAAATTACCAAGAACTACAATACTGATCAACATGGATTGATAGTTTCAGAAAACAAGTTCTTTGCACTGTCTGTTTAGTTTTCAAAGGTATAAGTGTTAAAGGATTATCTTAAGATGATTTCAGACGACAAAGCCCAGTAATATTCAACCCAAATAGTTGAAGTTGAACTTTCTGTTCTCTGAGCCATGGCTTTAATGTCAGACACTGTGGTTAAAACTTAACTGAAGCTCCTAACAGTCATATCATATTATGTTTGCTCAAAATCACAGATGGTATTTTCATCATAAAAAAATGAACACAGGAATCATTTCTGTTCTCTGTCAGATCCCAAAACAGTCTTTTTACTCTTTTCTTGACTGGTGAACAGCTAAGCCTTCAAGAGTAGAGAGAGAGGGAGAGAAAAGGAAAGAAATAAAGGGGGGATGTCTGGGTAACTTCAATAGCCTCTCTGTGTCCATCTAATATGGAGGGCTAGCATGCTGGGAGTTGGCCCTTTCCATTCAGACAGACCCCAAACTCATAAAGACCTCTTCTATGGCCCCCAACCTGAAACCCACCCACCAAAGCCCTCGCTGGTATAGGCCCCTTCCATGGGAACTTGCAATCTGCAACGTAATCCCACTTTGGCCCCTGGAGAAGCCTTTCCAAACAAACCATGTGAGTCCTAATACCCAGGGCTTCACAAGTGGCTCCTGGCTAGGCCTGAGCTCCACCACCACCAACAACTTGGCCCTCCTTCTTCTTTTTTTCTCATTCTCTCGCTTTTCTTCTTTCAACGGATAGACGACAAAAGAAAGGGATCTCCTTCTAATTGCTTCGAAGATTGAAAAGCTGAGAGGGGTGGTGGGTGGCTACCGGGGGAAATGAGACGGAGGCTCTGGAGGCAGCGGGGGACTGTCAGTCTGGCTTTGCCCGCCCTGGGTGTGCGGTAGCTGGGATAAAGGAGCTGGCAGGACAGCCTCTGCAGCAGAGCTGGGCTGAGTGGATCAGAGTGGAGGCGGGCGACTCCCAGGGCCCAGCTTTACAACTCTGGCCAAACGGAGGGTTATGAGAATGTGGAGGAGCTGAAGCAGCTCTGCTGGAGGCCCTCTTCACACATGGGAAAGGACGTCTGGCCTTCACAACCGGGATTCAGAAACCATAGGCTGCTGAGAACAGTCTGTCCAAGCCAAGAGGGAGTATCTCACAGAGAGAGGGCAGAAACATAGTGTATTGGTAGCCATCCAAACCCTATGTCCCCAGTGTGAACAGTCCAGCTACTGTTGATCAGTGTGGCCGTAGATGATGAAGTGTGTGAACACACAGTTGGGGTGGTCCGTGACCTTTGGATCTGTTGCTATGACATGCAGAGTAACTAATAACATTCACACACACACACACACCTTGACCTCTGCAGAGAGCATTGCCACAACTCCACGCCTCTTTCTCTCATTCTGCCATCACCCAGAGCAGCAGATCCTTTGAAGCTCCAGTTTTGCTCAGCTGTCTGTTAGTGTATGAATGAATGAGACAAAAAGGAAAGAAGTTGCTCCAGTCGGGGTAAAAACAAGATAACAATGTTCCACATTGACACAATGCAACCATAAACCAGATTATAAAGACATCAGTCCACAAATCAAGAGAAAAATCAAATTTGAGGAAAAAAATCTAATGATATTGTTCGGGTCAGAGTACAGAACACAGCATGTTTGAGATTGAATATGAAAGAGCCCTCTCTCCTGTATGTGCAGTGACATGAGATCCAAAGGATTTTGGCCTTACTAGCTCCAGAAAGTTCCCTCCCTGACCTCCTTTCATCCCTCCATCCCTCCGCCTTTCTTCTTTTTAATACAAATCAGCCACTCAATGCCATGCACATGTTTTAGTGTTATTTGAACTCTGGCAGAGAACTTCAAACAGCTTTCAAAGTGCACAGAGTTTTCCCCCCTCTCTTGCTCTCTATCTCTTTCTCTTTTTGAAAGAACACAGCCATGCTTCCAAGTACACCTGATCAGAAGGTCGAGAGATGGGGATTATGATATGCAAATGAGGCTTTGTTATCAGCGTTGACATTCGTTATAAAGCTGAACAGAGGAGAGGTAACATGAAAAGGTGGCAACTCAACCCTCCCCTCTCCCACTTTTAGCATAACCTCCCCTCTCAAACACATTGGCCTACCTAAGCCCCGTTTTTTTTTCTTCTTCTTCATTTAGATCAAAAGGTTACACACAACAAAGAAAGGCCTGTGTGGAAAAGTGAAAGCGTCCTGCACACACTTCTGTGTACTTTTACACAGTCAAGACTATTGATTGAACGACTGCCCCAAAGGTGTATGCACATGTGTGTTTTGTATGTTGCACGCATAGAAAATGATCCAAACATGTCCTGATGAGGTTGTCGTCTCTTGTGCTGTTTAGGCAGAACAGAGGACTTTGCAATTATCAAACTGTAGAAAGGCTTTCATGTCTCTACTTTGCCGTGACAGGATAAGGACGAGGACACACAAATACACACTCAGATACACACACATATATACACCGAGAGACTTCCTCTTTTCAAATACACACAGAAACATGCATATGGTTTCCCCCCTGTTCAATCTGTATACAGCTCAGTTCAAAGGAGTCCAAGCAAGGTGGCGGTCTGTGCTACTTTTCCAGCTATTAGCTCGGCCCACCATCTGCAGTGATCTAGTGAGGAGTGGGTTTTATGAACTTCATAAAGGGATGGTTATTAGAGCGTCAGAGTCGAGATAGGCTGTCTGGCCTTTGAGTTTAGCAGTGGGGGTCTTGAGTGCTTTGATGTGAATCATACTGTTAAATAACTTTTGAGAGGTAGAGGGAGCTACTGAAACCTTACAAAAGGCCAAGCCCCTGTTATATAAGTAATAATTGACCCATTTTTTCTCGTTTCTTTATTTCTGTCTTTCTTTTTCTTGTGATGACAAAAGATGTACCCATCACATCATCAGGTACACCTTGGATCTGCACTCCTTATATTACAGACAGGAAGCACCTCTTCTCACCACATATCTTTTTCACTCTTTCTTTCAATATGAATCTTAAAAATCTAATCAAAACAATTCAATCTCACAGAAAAAAGCAAAAAAATGAGTTCTAAATAACATCCAGTTCAGCTTAATCTAATATTTGTTTGGTAAATTTCTGCTCTTGGATGATTTTAGTGATAATGACTCTGTCCCTGGTGTTACCAGTGGTGGCAGAAGCTTCATCTGTAACAGAGAAGGTGTTTAGTGGTAATGACAACCACCTGCTGGAGGATGAGAGCTACTGTACCATAGATGCATTAATACAACCATGGATGAAAGGAGGATGGATGTCGGTTGGGATCATGGTCATATCAGAGGGTGGAACTCATAATATGAGGAGTGGATGGAGAGGCTTTGTTCACAGCAGGGACAGCAGTGGCTGATCAACACCAAGGTCAGATACAAGAAGATACAAGTAGACAATGATATTGATTGAAGGTTACATTTTTAAAATGTATTGCTGCTATGGTGATTAATTTCTTGTTAACTAGCTGCCAGAGCCTTTTCAACACAGCCAATTAATCTTCACTGATGAACTAACTACCTAACTGACAGATTATAATCATGAGAATCCCATAAAACACTTTACACTTTCCACAAAGTGAGCGCTTTCTTTCAGAGTTTAGACACTTCCTTGAAATCACTTCACTTCCTTTTAAATGTAGAGTTCTTAACATTTGCTAACCCTCTCTAGGATTTCCAAATCACATCTAGAACATAATACCGCAACATCTGAAACATAACAGCAACTATGTGCTCACTGTGGCCTGAAGGTGGTGCTGACAATCCAACAAACTATCAATATCCTCCCCAATATGAACAGGTTTCTCCATCCTGCCTTTCCAGGAAGAGGATAAGGAGCTTCTTCTTCACTAGAAAACCCTGCAGGAACCACATGCTTAATCCAACAGTCAAATCACACAGGAAAAACTATTCAGGAGCTTTGCAATGGATCACACTGTGTGTAATATTTGGATTTGGATATGGTTTGCATGTTCACCGTGCAGTCAGATACCTACTTTAAATCAGACCAAAACATTAAGACAATAAACTCAACAGTTGGCTTTAATGTGTCTAACAGGACATATTATTTATAAAATGAATAATGAATAATGAATGTACCTTTAAATGTGTATTTGTGACTTGTAAAACTAACATGAAAGGTCATTTCTGAACAGTAGTTGTAATGGGATAGAGCTCTAAGGATAGACGTTCATGGGTTTGAACAGGTTCACTGGAATAAGAAATGATGAGCATTTTTGATAATAATATACAATCAGCCTCATCATTATCACACAAAGGACATAAATAGTAAAACAATGCTTCAGTGTATTCTTACATTTTCCTAACTTCTCCACAATATCAAATATGACTCCCAAAACAAACTAAATCAACTGCACTTCTATATGATGACAAAAACAAGCTTAATGTTATAAAAATCAATGTTGTTTTATTATTGATTACTACTCTTCTCCTCTGTATTGATATATGGTAGCTGATAGAAAATGACTGATTCTATTTCAAATGCAATCTAGACTATTGAAGAGTGAGCACGTTTTACACCCAGAGGGGAAACTCAGTGTGCTTTACATGAAAATTAAGAAGAAAAGAAAGATAAATAAAATAATAAATAATCAAGTAAGTGGTTGTTTTTCTGTCAGCCAATGACCCTATATGAACAAAATATATTTAAATTGTATGGCTGAAGCATTAATGTCCACTAGATGGATCCCTTCACCAGTGACATTAATACTTTTCTATAATCTATGAATGAATGATCTATTTTCATGCTCTGGTTGGAGTATGATCTCCTGATTTTGTTTCTCCTGATTTCTTATTTTTGTTTGTTTTTTGTCACATGTGGTATCATCTAATTATCTTGTTGTTATTTTTGTTTTTTGTTAAATGTTTGTCTAATTGTGCTTATATTGTATTATTGTCATTGAGGATTATTCCCAGTAATGGAAGAAGTATTCAGATCCTTTGCTTAAGTAAAAGTACCAATACAACAGTGTAAAAATACTCAATTACAAGTAAAAGTCCTGCATTAAAAATCCTACTTAAGTAAAAGTACATAAGTATCAGCAGCAAAATGTATTAAAGTATTGCAGTAAAAGAATTTGTTTGTCTCTCTGACTGATATATTATTATATATAACATCATTAGATTATTAATACTGAAGCATCAGTGTTAGAGCAGCATGTTACTGTTGTAGCTGCTGGAGGTGGAGCTAGTTTGAACTACTTTATATACAGTTAGCTAGTTTAGTCTAGTGGTTCCTAAACTAGGGGTTGGGCCCCTCCAAAGGGTCATCAGATAAATAGTAAGTTGCGAGATGATTAATGGAAGAGGAAAGAAGAAAAAACAAAGTTCCGATACACAAATCTGTGTTTGGTCTTTTCGTCTAATCTTTGATTTTGGTGAAATATTGGATCATTTGAACATTTATTGAAAAATCACTATGTGGTGGAGCTGTTAACAACTCAAAGACATCTGAAATGTGACCCTGACTATACACTGTTTTCATAAGACATCAAAGGCCAAAAAGGTTGGAAACCACTGGTTTCATCGTTAACAATGTGTTGTATTTTAAAAGCTTGTTGTATTATCCATTGTGTCAAATCTTCACCTGAGAAGTAACTAAAGCTGTCAGATAAATGTAGTGGAGTAGAAAATACAATATTTCCCTCAGAAATGTAGTCGAGAGGAAGTATAAAGTAACATAAAATGGGAATACTCAAGTAAAGTTAGGTACCTCAAAACTGTACTTAAGTACAGTACTTATTCCTAACAGTATTTATTCCTAATAAAGAACAGAGCTCTGCTTTCATGCTGCTGCTGAGAATCACTTCAGATATCTTGAGGTCATTCACAGCGTCTAATCTGTGAATCGTGTTTACAGGTGTTAACAGATGATAAAGAGGTGGAGGCTGAGCAGACACATCTCTGTGCACTCAGTGGGGACACAAGTCTCACGTGGACCGTTTCCCCTGACGTAATCACCTCAGCCCGGTAGGTGGCAGCCTGTCCAAGCAAATATAATGAGATTAAACGAGCCCAAATTCGGATGGATCCACTGGTGACAGTGGAAATACTGAGCACTTGGCGGATCTGATACGGGGTAGGTTGTGTTGTCTGCTGTTTTTACTTTATAGTTTGATCCGAAAAGACTCGTTATCTAAAAAGGATGCGATGAAATGAATCTTATATTTTCCCTATTGTGTTTTCGCCTGCGGATCGTTTGTGTGGTTGCTCAGCTGTAGCCTATATTAAGGAGACCCGGGTTTGTTAATGCTGTTTGTGGAGGGAAATCCGCGTCTTTTCGGCATTACTGCAACGCCATGACGCAGTTCACACTCTTCTGCTGCAACACAATAAAATATGAATCGCCAGTGTGCAGACGATGGGACGCCTCTGCGAGTGTAAATATAATTTAGATGTTGAGGAAGGGGGTGTGGCGCTGACCATCTCCCATTCACCAAAACAACACACGCCCAGATCTCGTGCGGTTGCGGCGTAAACCCGTGCCGGGGATCAGGCTTGATCGCTGTCCTCGCTGGGTGCGCAGGCCGGCCAGCCCTCGGCATCCTCCGCAGGCTCCGGGCTGCAGATAAAACCGCTCCACGCAGGGAAACATCACATTACGCAGATTCAAAGCCTGGATTCAAAGCTGCCCTGTGGCCTGGAGATGAAGATGCGATAAAAGGTGAGTGTGGGTCTGCCTTCTTTTTTTTTTTTTTTGTCGTTTCGCTTTCAGTATCAGCTGTTTTGTCCATGGATGTATTACAGTCAAAGCAGCGCAGAGCTGTAGACAAGATGTGAGGAGGACAAAGGGGCGGCGGGAGCTATAAGAGCTTTTAATATTTTGGATTAGATTATTAGTGTTAATAGAATAGTAAAGCATCGGCAGAATTGTTCCTCTCCTTTTAGAGCAACCATAACAAATAAAGCTGTCATGATGATACAGTATAGCGCATCATATGGTGCTAATACTTTTTTTAAGAAAGCATATTTCTGTGATGATTTCTAAGCCTCACAGTGTTTGGATCATATTGTCTGTTACAGCTGTGTGGACTAATATGGGTAATTCACAGCTGCAGAGTGAAATAGGCTTATTCTAGGCAGTGGCACCGTCTAAGTGGGCGGCTGATGCATCTGTGGAGCAACTGTGGCTCATTATCCATGTAGCCTGCTGTGAACTGTACAGGACTGCCTGGGCTACTCAATTCCCCCCCCCCCCACCACCACCACCAGCACCAACCGTCCTCTCTTGGTTCTGCTGTGAGCAGCAGGCCACACCATTACAGCCCATGCAAGACATTAATCAATTACTCTACAGATCACTGTGGGGCCCATGTGATGCTGCTTATCAAATAATTTGGTGGAAGTTTCTGCCGGTTGTCCTCATGTGAACTGGTTCTTGAAGGAGCTGGTTTCCAATACATGTGGGTGTGGAAATATATTGACAGGATTAGAAACTCTGATTGATAAGATGTTGCGTGACACTTTTCATCACTCAGGTTTCTTGCTACATACAAGTTCACAACATTAATTTCATATTATATATCATGTTACATACAGTATAACATCAAGCTACTGAGGTCGGTCTGAAAGTAGATAACATTCATCTTAGACTAACAGTTGTATAAAATATGTCAATCCTGTGCCAATGAGACATTTTAATTCTGTAACTTTTCTGTCTTTGTGTTTCCAGGCATGTTAGCACCATGATCCATGGCTGTGCTGTGTGTGTCAGTGCTGTTTATGTTGCAGGAGGAGATTGAATGCCTCTAAAATCTCAAGGTAAGACTCCTCCTCTCTTGACCTTGTGTGTGTGTGTGTGTGTGTGTGTGTGTTATAGGCTACTTTTGGGGACAAATTTCAGACTAAAGACCAGTTAATTGGGGATGGCTTGTCCATCTGGTGACAAAAGCCGTGTCCCCAATTGGGAAAAAGCTGATTTTTGGGTCAGTGCTTAAAGTTAGGGTAAGGGTCAGGGGTAGGCAAGTTGTAGTTATGGTTGGGGTTAGGATAAGTCTCCAGGAAATTAATGTAAGTCTATGTAATGTCCCCAAAAGTGACATAGGACAACATGTGTGTGTATGTGTGTGTGTGTGTGTGTGTGTTGGCGTGTGAGAGCCCTGGAATTGATCCATGGCCTTGAAAGGCTGCTCCCTGCCTCTCGTTTTCCTCTCCTTAATTGCAATACCTTCATCTCATCTTCTTTTACTCAATCCCAAACCCCATTCACATCTTGCACGTGCACACGCAAAGGCGTATATTTGTACACATTTTCACATGCTGCCTCTGTGACTGTTTTTATTCCAGCATCTGTGTCCCACAGATGATGAAGTAGATGAAGTGGGGAGTTTTGTGTCAGCAAGTCTGAAGGGAATACTTTCTCAAGCTTAATTAGACAAATTGCTCTGAGGGTAAAAGCAAACAGTGGCAGCTGAACTGTCTGAATAAGCTATTGTTGGTGGATCAAAAGGGCTCAATGGCACACTCTCAGTCACAGAGCCCTCATTCTGTAAAACTGGAGATTCAAAGAAAAGCCTAAAATACAATATGAACTAAAGAAAGACATTGGTGTGCCTGTGTGTGTGAAGCCGATAAAGGTGATGTGTTGATTTGTCTATGTTTATACCATGTGTGTGTGTGTTTGAGCCTGTGTGCTGCAGGCAGTGAACTTTCAGGTTGAGCTGCAGTTCAGATTTTCTCCAAAGTTAAAATGAATTCAGCTTCAGGGTGTCCGGCCAGCCATCTCTGAGTCAGCAGTCGACCCTAACGTTCCCTCTTCATGATTAAAGCCCTCATGGTTCCACACTGCGCCTGGAAAGATCAGAACAGTGTACATGTTTGTATGTACATATGTGGTATTCTGGGACCAACTTTGAGTTTTATAGCTTTTAGTTAAAGAGGTCAGTCAGCTTGATGACTTTTACTGGTGATATGACATTCATCATTCAAACCTGGATCTGTAATCAGAGAGTTCACATATGTGTAGTCTGAGCTGTCACACCTAAAACCAGCACCTCTGTTTTGTTTTTGTTAAGATTAGAAAAATCATGGGATGGGGTTTTATATCTTTGTTTTATGAGTGTTCAAAAATGAGGCATCAGCAGGAGAAAGAGGGAGAAAGCACCACTGTAATCCCTGGCCTTGTTTTAACTTACATAAAAATGATCCCAATGAGTTCCACCCAGTGAGGTTCACAGATTTTAAATTCGGGAAAAAGAGAGTGCTGATATTGGATCAGGACATGATCGTAAGCTGAACTGGGAGAGAACAGTCCGATTGGTGCAGATCTATTTGTAGTAATACTGTATTTGCAAGAGGAGGCAGAGGCAGCCTCTGTAATTCAGCCCATATTTTCACTTCTCTAAGGATATTCTTCCTACTCAGGTAGGATGTAAACTGATACAGAACTGAGCTACATATAACAATTTATTTCTGATTTCACATAATAATTCTGCAGGACAGAGGATGAGAAATTAGAGTATATAGAAAACTGTATTGTTCCTGTTATGTTTCATGAGTTCTGAGAAGTAAAGCTTGCATGTTTTTGCTAATTGTTGATAGCCCTCAACTTATCCTTATAAATATCTAATTTAGTTTGTAAATGCTGTTGTGCTCTGCCTTACAGGACTTTCATTTTAGTTTACCAGACAGGGCTTATAGGCCAGTTGATCTGGAGATGGTTTTCATGTTTTGGTTGTAGCCCCTTATGGCCGATTAAGGGAAATCTTAATGCTACAACATAGAATGATATTTTAGACAAGTGTCCGCCCAGCCTCGTGGCATGAGTTAGGGGAAGGCCCATTTTTGTTTCAACATGCACAAAGCCAGGTCCATAATCAAAGCGGTGTGGATGAACTTGACTGGCTTACACCGAGCCCTGACCTCAACTTCAGCCAACACCTTTTGAGATGAACTGGTACACCTGTGAGCCAGGCCTTATCACCCAACATCAGTGGCCGATCTCATTAGTGCTCTTGTAGCTGAATGTGAGAAAATCCCTGAAATCAGTTTCCAAAATCCTGGATGAAAGCCTCCCCTGAATAGTGGAGGCTATTACAGCAGCATATGAATGCCCATGGTTTTAGATTGGCATTGTAATTTTTGGATGTCCACATACTTTTGATAAACTGACGATGGTTGCGACAGGGAAGTTAAGTGTTGCGGAAAGCATGACATGCATTTTACATTCACCTTATCCTACACACACACTCCATGTTAAAATGAAAAAGCCAGCAAAGCAGCCAGCGGCACTTGTCACTGTGACATGCAGCCACAAGTGTCACAGCTAATGGGTTCTGACACTGCCGTGGCTGTGTGTGTATATGTATCTGTATGCATGTGTGTGTGTTTGTGTATGTACACTCACTGACCAGCAATTCACCAGGATATGAATTAAATAAAAGCACATTGACACAAAGCATATACTCGACTCCACAGCTAAGCTATCCACTTAACAGTGATTTACTGCAGTTGGAAGAAGAAATAATTCTGCTGAAAATATATCTGTTTGTGTGCACACCAGAGAGAGGTAGTAGCCGGGTGCTGCTTTCCTCCTATTGCAGCTATCTCGCCAAATAGGAAGTTAACGTTACAGAGAGAGGAGGAAGTCCTTTTTTACACTGAATACACACTTGGTTTGCACACATTGCACTGAGAATGCACCCTAGTTATATGTATGAGGTGAATGCAGTACAGTTTAAGTGTATGATAGTAAATACTTAACCCTCATCAACAAAAATGAGGATAATATGTTTGTATAGTTATGAATTGAGTTACAGGACGGTGCTGGTGATATTCTGTATTTTTTTCTTTTTGTCAACAAATACCATGAAAAGACTAAAGCCAACATAAATGATCCAATTACATGTACCAAAGCCGAAAAAGTCAATCCCAACACACCATGCTGGAATACTCAGTAGAACACCAAATGTGTATTAATCCACAGCTGAAAATAGTCCCAAACAAATGCACAATTTTCTACTGTTTGAGTAACGTTTGCAAGACACCACAGTGCCCAGCAGTTTGAGGAAATGACCTAGTCTATTTTAAAAACCAAACTAGATATTTGTGACCCTTTTCATGGTATTTTTTGACAGACAGTTAGAAAAATGTAGAATAGCACCAATATGGCATTAGTGTGAGACAGTTGGAACCAGACCCTCTGTCAGCCTGCTATTATGACAATGGTTTCCGATATGATGCATCTGCAGTATATCTTATGGACTCACGTATGATACAGCATGTGAAACTTGATGTATGAAAAGTATCATTGACTCCTAGTTACATGGTAGTTTACAGTGTACAGTATTGGCCTTCTGGTCACTGTACACCCAGCTACTGTAACAGACCCTTCTGCTACAGTATGCTAATGCCATACTGTTGCTTATCTGTACATTTTGCAGAAAGTTAGTCGGATTTTCTCCCATTACAGAAGGACTCTTCATGATTCTTCATGCAAAACCTTATCTTAAATCAGCTATGGTGCTTCTATCTGATAGCTGTTTCATGGGTGTTCTACTAAAACTGAGAAAATGAGCTTTTCTGCTTCTGATAGTTCAAGAGAGTGTTGGCTAGCTCTCACTTACCACACTGCAGACTGTCTGATAACACACACACACACACACACACACATACACACACACACACACACACACACACACACACAGTTAGATAAAGCAAAAATTACAGGTTTCCACATGCAGAACCACTATTAGAAATGCGCCACTTTGTTATTTCATGTAACTAATATGCTAATTCTGCTCAGTCTTTGCGCAGATGCCTCTATTGTGTGCCACATCACTGTCAAAAAATGGGGAACAATAAGTTTTCAGTGGCCTAGAATCTGCTAATGCTGAGAGTCTAGCATGAGATGCTTGGGTTAAATACAGTGTGCAAACATAAAGGTAAATATAATTTAAAAAGTTTCTTTCAACACCCTGAGGGCTTTCAACAACTTTACACAGTGATCCATGAATAGCCTACTAATTTCAAACATTATATTGAAGATTCTTCTCCGTTTTTTTTCTTCTTTTATTAGCCACATATTATCTCCTTGTCCTCATTTTCACATTCTGTCTTCCTTTTACGGTTTTCATTACTAATCAGAGATTGCGTATAAACCTGATAACCAGACACTGTATTCACTGCACTCTCACAATTCTGCAAAACAGCACTACTACAAATAATATGATCCACTTATTTCTGGTCTTTCTAGACAAAGGCATAAAAATATGTCAATAAGGAAAAAATATAATATAATATAATTATTTCTTTGTATATTTTTCTTGTCTTTCTCTGTCTCAGCCCCCCCATCCTCCTCTCCATCCTTCCATCCCGCTATTCTTCATGTAATTGGGTGGATTATGACTAATACCAGACCCTCCGGCTGTTTGCGGGCTGTCAAGCAGCTTTTACACAGATTATAAATTGCTTAATATATTTGGATGCCTGTGTGTGTTCAGTCAGGATTCTGTGTTTATCCACCTTTTGATCTCTAAACTGTCAAATCGGGTTAGGCGGCACCAGACATCGATATCCGAAGAAAATCCGTTATTTGTTGAGGTGAAGTGTAAAAACCCAAATGGTTGCAAATCAGCGGCTTTTAACGATGAAAACGAGTATATTTTTATCTCAACGCTCACAGAGAAGGTCTGAGTCAAGAGCTGAAGTTGTCAGGAAAGTGATGTTGACAACCATAATTAGATCAGATACTCTTGCATCTTTTGAAAAGGTGTTCCCCAATACAACTTCATGATGCACAAACAGACACACTTTCTCCATGCCTTTCACTCATCTCAAAGGGGTAGATGTAAGCTTTCTCCACTCCTTTTTGTGCTTTGGTTTATCACCCACACATCCTACACAAACACACACAATGAGAACAATTCACTGCAGATCTTGTGGTAACAAATACACCACACACTCCTAGGAGACCAAGGTTATACAGTGAGGAGGAGCTGCCCTGACAAACAAAAGGACGCTGGGATAAGGGCAGAATAAGATGAAAGCTTCACTGTTGGCATGGCAACCACCCGATCATCTGCATGGCAAGGTTTGATGTTTGATGTGTTGACGGTGGATTCTGGGTTAGAGAGAGAGAGAGTGAGAGAGAGAGAGAGAGAGAGAGAGGTGAAGAAAACCGGTTTGATCCAGCGCAGCTGCGTGAGTGCTCTTCATCTCTATAGATGTTGTTTTATTGTTGTTTTATTCTCTTTCCTCCTTTCTTTAACAGAGGACTGCATGATTCAGAGCAGTTATTCTCACCACAGAACTGCTGCTTAGTGTTTCTTGTCATGCTGCTGGAGCTCATCATACTGCAGGATAGCTAGCTCAAGCTCACGTGTACATGTTGTGGGTATTTGGAGGTTTGAGTGCATGTCTATTACTGTGTCGCAAGCATATTGGTCCAACAGGCATATTGACACATCACACCTTAATATTGAATAAGAGGCATTCAGTGTTGTTCACGGTCAACATGATGGAGTTCCTCTACTGACACAGCTACATTAAAACACTGTCACAACCGCTATGAACTTATTTTTATTTTTTCGTATGACTGTTTTACGGAGTTTTATTTTAATTTTTTATGAAATTTTCAAAGATTTTTAATGATTGAGAGATTCATGGTCAATGAATTTCTAACATTCAATAGGTGTGCTGCAGTAGGATTTTTGATTTTTAAGACATTCTGGAGGAAACATTGCACGCTTCTTTCTAAAACTGAGTTTGACTTTTACAATGAATGATATTAAATATAGCTGACATAATTAGTTGATTTAAAAAATGTAAAAAAAAAAAAAATCACTGGTTCCAGCTTCTCTTATTTGCTGGCTTTTTTGTCTTCTATGATAGTAAAATGAATGTCTTTGGATTTCAGACTGTTTGTCGGACAAAACAACCAATTTAAAAAAAGTTAACTTGGGATTTGGGAATTTCTGATTGACATTTTTGCTATTTTGATAGTGATTGGCAGATTAATCAAGATTGAAAATAATCATAAAAATGCAACTGGAGTCAAAAATGTCTTGTAGTGGTAATGGGCAAAGCCTAATGTGCACTGGCTCTTGTGTGGCAGTCCTGCTCAAAACTTTTGCACTTTGTGTCACCTTTTTCATGTTTTCCTGAGAAGTCAGTCACCTCCCTTGAGGCTCTGTCCTTTCCTTCTCTTTCTTTTCTCCAATGTACATCCCTTTATTCCCCCATCTATCTGTCCTCTGGCGAGTGCTTTAAGTGGCCGTCCCGGTGTTATGGGACTAACACCTCCACAGCCCCCGGAGCTATTTTAAGAACTGTGCTTGTGTTGCTTCCTCACTATCGGAGTCAGGGCAGAGTTTCCTTGAATGTTCTGGTAAGTAAAAGAGGGTGTAGTTCATGTCCTTGTAGAAATGATGTGGTGACCATGAACCTGACAACTCCTCGTTCATGTTTAGCGCTTCTTTCAAGTGCCGCTTATCTATTTATGTCTTCTTTCAGCAGATTTTGAAGAAACATAGTCTCCGCTTGTCATTTCTCTACTTTTTTTTATCCAGTCTCTCCCCTGACTTACTTCCTCTCTTCCTTGGTTGAATTCCTTCATATAAGTGCACAATATATACACATATAATTATGTGCACAGTACTGTACTGTATGTGTGGGGTGTTACCAGGGTTGCTGATGATCACTGGGACCTGTGTTCCCTGGAGAGAGCAGTGGAGCATGAAAAAAAGGCTTGTGGTGTGTTTACAAGCTCTCTGCTGTTATGTGACTGTGGCCTGTAGTGTGCTGGGGGTACAAAACATCTTCAATCTTTGTGTCTTTTTCTCTTTGTACCTGTTTTAGGTGCTCTCTGCTCATTACCTGACTCCCTCTGTCCACCCTTTTTCTGTGTTTGTTCACATCCATATGCATCATGTGACCAAGGAGCTAATTTGTTGTTAGTGTGTGCACTTGTTAGTGAGAAAATTCAAGCTTCTGTGCATGTCTCTGGGCAGTTAGTGACAATCGACTGCCCCGTCGGCCTCTCTCTCTCTATGTGCATCCTGTGTTCATCTCCGATCCCTCTGTCTCAACAGATCTATCTTCCCACTGTCACTTCCCACTCTCCCTTTTTACCTCGCCGACTTCCTTCTTTACTTCCTCTCTGTTTTCCTCCTGCCCCATTTTTCACATGCATTTGTCCTCTGCTCACCATACTCCTGATGCCAGCCTTCATTTATATTCCTCCTTTTACTTCTCTATTTGATCTTACAAGGAAAGTTACCTGCGTGTAAATGTGGCATGCTAACTTCCTACCCAGTCTCACGTCAAAATTTGTAATAGCTATGTTGGTCTATGGCGCAAAATGTATTACTTTCAAATGGCTCTAAAATAGTGATATGCCCACATTTTGTTTTGTTTTTTTGGCCTGTTCTTTTTTCATTAGCCTGCGTCCACGTCATGTGACTGTCAAGTTTCTGTCTGAAAAAAAAAAAAAAGGCTGTTATTCCTTTTATTCTCAGTGGAAAATGCAATATTTTAAGATAGTTTCTATATTAAGATGCATGTTGATAATATTTCTAGGGAGGAATGTTCATTAATCTTCATTCAGTGAATGTATATGATTATTTTGTCAGTTATTATGAAGATTCTTTCAGGCGTTCTATTGTTGCTATGGTGGTTGCTATGGGCGTTGCTATTGCTGACACCACGTAGTTGCATGTTGTTTGAATCATTGTCTTTATGTTTTGTAGTTATCTGAACTGTTATTTGTATTATTTATTCATTATTTATTTATTTTATTATTATCTAAATGTTAGATGATGTTCTTTTAATAAAAAATGTAGATTTTACAGCGCCCCGGGCATGAAATAAATTTGAAATCCAGAATTTGAAGCTTTGTGATTGGCCGATCGGAGGACCCGTCTGGAAGTATTTTCCTCACTGTCACCATGTTAAGGTTTTCTTGAATGATATCTTTAACATTTTTCAACACAAAAACAACAAAGTTTCCTTGATAACTCAACAATACTATAGGTTAATGTTAAAGCCATCAGTTTTAATAATTTCTCCTTCGATCTGAGGAATAAAGGTTTTTTTTGTCAGTTTTTGATAATGTAGGGCTACAGAAGAGCATTGTGTTGTGGGCGGACTTGGCGCATTTGATTACTGTTTTGGCTTGTCTGCCGTCGGTGGGCTTCATTCCATTTCAAATTGCTGCTGCCTGAATCCAAACGCCACTATCTCTGTTAACAAAAGGTGTTTTATAGCCTGTGATTGTACAATGTGAAGTTGCTCATTTAATTTTATATTTCCAAGAATGTGTGGCTGAGGATATTTAATATGAAATCATCTTTCTCAAAACATAGTCTTCCTCTATTAATATTGAGTTACGTCATCCAATAAAGCACTCCCAACATTTTTAGCACCATGATCCATGGCTGTGCTGTGTGTGTCAGTGCATTTTATGTTGCAGAAGGAGATTGAATGTCTCTAAAATCTTAAGGTCAGACTTCCCTCTTGACCTTGTGTGTTGTGTGTTGTGTGTGTGTGTGTGTGTGTGTGTTTGTGTGATACCATGACCATATAAACGAGATGAAGACAGTGTTATCAAACTGGACTTTACATTTCACATCCTTCATTTAATCCGTGCACTTGTCACTTTCATATATTTCATCAAACTGCGTTCAACCTCCACTGTTACATAATTTATTTATTTATGCACATGTCACTTCTAATTTTTGCTTTTGTTACCTTCATATATTTCATACACTTCATTTCTTTGTCCATAGCGCAGTCCATATTTACTTTTTACAATCAAAATTCCATTTCAAGTTTTATATCCCATTCCAAAACTATTACTCTTCCATTCTGTAAATAGATTTTAAAATTTCAATTTAACATTAATATCACTTTGTTTATTTCATTATTATTATTCTTACCTTACTTTTGTCTATTTTTATACTCCTGTGTTGCGTTTCTGGGAGAAAACGCCAGACACATCCTTTGTATGCTTGCATTAGCTAATAAAACAGATTGACTGTATGTCATGCTGACATGAAATCCCAAAACCAAGAATCATAAAGATACAAAAAATTTCCAGGGTTGTGTAAATAGTAACCTATGCATGCATCGGTATTTGACAACCTGGAAATGAGACCGGAAAATTTTGTGATGGAGCTAAACCAAATACATCATTGGGAAGGCCTCAAACTGGCGAGTAACATATGTCAGTGTAAGATTCGACATGGCTTCTCCTTTGAAATATTGACCTTTGAACCTTGACCTCAGTGCGTGTTTGAAGGCTCATAATTCAGCAACAAAAGGGGCTTCAGACATGGAACCAACTGTTATAGAGAGCTCTTTACCTCAGCTATCATGTGAATATAGTCAACAACTGGGGATGCTGTCAGATATGAGTAAAATATGGTTAAAATTGATTTTCACCCATTGAACAATTAGTTACACAAATGTGTTTACCATCCCTTTAAAATCTTCTCAGTTTATTCTCAATTCAGTATTTACAACTTTCAATTCTAGGAAAAACTAATATTTTTATAAAACACTAATATTTTTTAAAAAAAATCTATAAATCCCTATAGCTGCACCATGTAGCTTGATGCAAATCAGCAATACAGTTGTAGTTCTTCTGGTTTGCAAAATAGGGTTGTAAATATGGTCGTGAAAAGATATGTCTACTGAATATATGAAATATCTAGTACAGAATAAATCAAGTATCTACTACAGCAGACCTAGTAATTACACTGCATCTAGATGATCTATGTTAATAAAAAATAAAGATGAAAACTGACAAAAAAACTCCCTTTATTTCCCAGAATCAAAGGTGAAATAATTAAAACTGATAGCCTTAACATTATCCTATCATACTGTTGAGTTATCAAGGAAACTTTTGTGTTTTTGTGTTAAGAAATGTTGAAGATATCATTAAAAGAAAACTTTAACACAGTGACAGTGAGGAAAATACTTTCGGGCGGCGGATCCTCTGGTCAGCCAAACAAAAAGCTTCAACTTCTGAAATTTCATTTCATGCTCAAGGCACTAAAATCTATGTTTTGTTGAAAGAACATCATCAAACAGTTACATAAAATAACACAAATAACATAACAGCTCAGATAACTACACAACGTAAAGATAATGATTCAAACAACATGTAGCCCTAACTACGTGGTTTCAGCGATAGCAATGTCCGTAGCAACCACCATAGCAACGAAAGAAATCCTTAAAAAATCTTTATAATAGCTGACAAACTAAACATCATATACATTCACTGAAGGAAGATTATGAAAATAAAATGCACATTTCTCGCTGGAGATATTGTCAAAATGCATTTTCATGTGGAAACTATCTTAAGATATTGCATTTTCCACTGAGAATTAGTAGAAAAGAATAGGCCAAAAAAAAAAGGGCATCTCACAATGTTAGAGTCGTTATTGTGAAACTAATACGTTCTGTGCTTTGGACCAACGTAGCTATTACACATTTTGACATGAGACTGGGTTGTAACTTCACATCCTTCAGCAGAGGTCACGTCAGTCTGTCATCAGCACCTGCTGACACATCCAGCCACATCAGCACACTGTTATTTAAAAAGAAGCATTCAGTAGTTTGCCAGAAATGGACAGAATTGAGCAAATACAGCAAGCAGAGAAAAAACAGAAGCACCTACAAAATATATCATGATGCCAATTATCCTGATTTGACCCTAGACTGCGATTACAGGCTTGAAAGTGAGATATTAAAAGCCATCTTCTGAAGTAACTGTTGAGTCACTGGTATTGATCCGTGGCTTTAAAAAATCCCATAAATATAGTATACTGTGGTCATTTTGTGCTAAGCGATGGTGAAAGTCTTAATGTACCTTTAACTTATTTTGGCAGTTTTATTCCTTTGATTCCCTCTTTTCTACTGTTTCACACTCCATACATCACCTTCCTCTCTCATAGTGTACGTGCCGTTATTCCATCATCAAGGGCAGAGGTTTTCAAAGTCTGGCACTTTCGCTCCCCAACACCCCCTATCTACCGTTACCCATGGGGCTGGTTTCAAATAGTGATAATTTAGTTTCTGAGTATGAGTAATGTCATAAAAATATTGATAGTGCAAGATGAAAAACAGATAATACATTCATGGATTTTGTCATTCCTATTATTATTCTTTGTTCTTTGTCTTACTTTGATTTGGGGGATAATCATGCTCTCAGTTCAGGAAGTATAACCTTGCCATGGATTTAGTGAGTTATCTGTGTGCTACAACTTGAGCCCTGTTTTTTTAGCCAATATTTATATATTTGTTGTTGGCAAATTGGCACCATTAAAAGAATGCCAAATTAGTTATTAGCAGTTGCTCTTTGCAGTGTACCCATGGGCGCGCAGACAACTATCACTGGATTACTTTGATACTGAAAAAAACATAGAAACATGATGGTTCTCAGACAAGTTCTGAAGCGTCTTTTTTCTATGATTTCTAAACAGATTTATGGATATTTATTCGCGATATTGAGATAATGACATCCTCGGGATGTGTAAGTCAATTGAGTTGTAGTTCAAAGAAGGAGTATGAGTTTTGACGCAAGTTGAAGCTCATGTCTTTCTATCCTAGCCATCTCTATTGATTCAATTAGGTCAACCTGTGGTTACACTTTGTATGCAGCAACATCTTGATTTATAATATATTCAGAATCAATCATTTTTACTTCTTATGCAGGTATTTACTATGACCTAGTGGTCATAGCTGGATCCCTTGTGCTCACATACACAAAGAACACAGCTTTTCACATTATATTCATGCAGTGTAAAACACAAATGCTTATGTAGGAAAGGGGGTTGTACTAAACTAAAGCTGAACAGATATTTTTCACAGCAGACATTTCGTCATTTCAAACATTATTCATTGCTGCACTGCCATTATTTGTCATTATTACTTCCATCTGGGATCTCCTGTAATGACAAGTCAAAATGCATTATTTGGAAATATTCAACATTTGCTGGATTTATTCAGAAAACTAAACAAAGAAAGCTTTGACAGGGATGTAAAGAAAGATCATGCTCATCAAATCCAAAATATGAAGAAGCCTATCTTCCTCTCATGTTTACTGTCAAGATGTCACTAACTCCAAATTTTAACTACAACCATAATCTCTAAATATGAAATCTACCCCAGTTTCTGCTCTCTGTTGTTGTGTGACTCCTGTGCAAGGACAGCGAGTCTTCACAGGGTAAGAAGGAACACACATGCACAGTTACCCCTCCCATTCCACATGCCTCCTCAGGGCCTGATATTTGTCAGGTTGTGTGACAGTCTAGAAGTATCTACCCATCCATCAAATGTAGAGAGAAGAGAGGGAGATCAGGTGAGTTTCTGTCAAAAAAAAAAAGACTGAAAGCTAGGCACATATGGAATCTGCTACAGCATCTGTCAGGCCCAGTATATCAGCTGTGGTTTAGTAGCAGTGAAAAGAACAGAAAATAAAGAAAATTGTAGCAAATCCTGTTTTTTTTAGCACGTAAGAGAGCTTCTTGGCTCTTACATTTTTTAGTAAATTGGTGGTTTTCAGTGGTTCATTCAGTTGGGAGAAGAGAGCCACAATATGCTGAAGGCGGCACAACGTGTTGCCCATAAATACATCTCCATTTCTCCTTCAGTGCCCACTCTGTGGCTCCCTCCTCTTCACCACTCCTTCTCAAGGTTTTCTTTTCTTTTCTGTGATTTGGCTTTTGGGGGTGGGGCAGAACATGGAGACGTGATTTCAGTAAGTGGATAAGGAATTTTATATATTTTTTGGACACTGTATATCACAAAAACGTGATTTTTTTTAAAAGCAGAGGTAGTAACTTACTGAAATAAAACCTTGGCTCACCCTTCCTGACAACTTTTCTTATTGTGCCATTGGTGTTGGTGGCTCTTTTCCTGTTTTTGTTTGTTTTTTATTATTTTTTGTCCTTTTTCCTTTTCTCCTTTAGTCTCCTGTGTTTTTTTTACCCCCTCTTTTCCCTGTCTTCTCGATCTGTTCTCCCTTCCTTATCATTCTTTTACCCTGCTGCTTTTAACCTCCCACCCCTCCTCTCTCGTCTCCCAGGGTGTTGGCTTTAGCTGATTTGAGTGGCCCTGCTTGCTTTGATTAATTGGATGAGTTTTGTCTCCGTGCCAGACTCCTCTCCTCTCCTCTCCTTTCCTCTCCTCATCCAGTGGCTAAAACAAACAGAATTTTAATGGCAGTGGTGCATTGATGAGAGGAAAACTGTGGGTGTGTCAGTAAACACTTTGCAGGTCACACTTTAGTCAACATGAAGAGCTGTAGACATTTTCCAGTATGTTATTGATGTTTTAAATGTATGTTGAAACCATGCAAAAAATATCAGATGTCAGAAATTTTAATTATATGACTTTGCATGTACATACAACTACATATGTAACATGACATTATGTGAGTAACTAATGATTGTTTTCATTATTGATTCAATTTATTCGTTAAATATGTTTATAGTGTCACAAAACAGAGAAGAGCATCAACTCCACACATCTGAGAAGCTGAAAGTTTTGAGAATGTATATTTTATCTTGAAAAATGACTTAAATTAACTTTATTTAATTATCAAAATTGTTCATTTTCTGTCAGTCGGCTAATCAGTTAAACGACTAATTGTTTTAGTCCCAGTGAGATTTATCCATCAGTAGTACAGTTTTTCATCGATTTCACATGTGGTGCTGTGTCTCATTTGTCTTTTGGCTGTGCTCTCCCAAAACCTGACTCCAGGGGTGCTTTTCATTTAGCTAATTTCTGCTTCCTCGTGTCCTCTCTCCCCTGTCCTGAGGGGAACAGGAAAGTGATCTCCCTCTGCCATCATCAAGGATCTTCCAGTCCCTTAAAGGGGACCTATTATGCCTTTCCTTATTTTCATTCATATTTATAATGTTACAATGTTAATATTAAACGTGGCCAAAGTATTAAATAATGAGGTAAACATATGTAGAAGTAATCCCTGTGAGCAAAAAGCACTGGCTTCAGACTGCTCTGAATGCTTGGTTTCCAACGGTTTTTCTGCTTTCAGCCAAAGCTGCCATCGGCTTGTGACGGGTTTCTTTCTATGGTCATCTGCTCCACACACGCCATTTACCTGTTGGAAGTTTGCTGGTTGTCTGCAGCTCTTCATCAAACATCATCATCACTGTGGCTGTTTCTGCTTGTACTATTCCTCCATGCATTTTTTCTAACTGATAGATAACAAATAGCTCCAAATATCACCATAAGTTGTTGTGTTGGCTGGTTTTTAGCGTTGCTGATGAAACTCTGCTGATTCAGTGAGGAACATGTTTCATTTCCTATAAGTTCTTCACATTAAAATTCTCTCATTATTTATTCATTTAAAAGCTGTTAATATGAAGCAGTAAAGCAGGAAATTTGGGGTTTTCATCGGTGGCAACTTAACATGATTTTGATACGGCTGGCCCTTTGGCCAGTCAAAACAGAGTGGACTCATCAGGAGGGGGCCTTAAAGAGACAGGAGTCAAAACTGCCTGTTAGAAACAGAGACTGAACCAAGTGGCTGCATAAAAGGCCAGTATAAGATATATAAGTAGTTTTTTGAACTGTGAATCATGCAAAGCTACTCTAGGGGAGTCCCAGAATAAAAATGTGGGGCTGGAAATGAGCATAATAGGTCCCCTTTAAATGCACCTCAGAGGAGACGAGGAGAACGGAGAGAGAAGGTTCCTGGAGGAGCTTAGAGCAAGGAACCACAGATGTATCCTCTGCTGAAGTTTTTTAGCGGACGGCAACACACCTTTGATCAAATGTGTTCATTGATTGGTCAGCTGATCTGATGGGACAGTAAACAGTCGGACTGTTGTTGTAATACAGCAGATCAGGAAAACTACCTGTGGAACAGAAATGACGGCACCAACAGCAGCTTTTCATATTCATGAAATAAAAATTATTGAATCATGGATCAATCATAAAAAACCTCACGTAACTTTGTTTTTTCATAAGCCAATAGGCGTCTCCTTTCTTCTTTTCTGTTTCAAGTATGTCTCAGCTACCTCAGAAAAATATGACGTCACACAGCTGCATGCCTCCTATAAAATCATCCTGAGCCTGAAAAGGATTTCAGACTTTAACAAACTAAATGAGCAATCATTTATTTAAACATATTCTGCAGGTTACAGCTGTTTTTATTTCTCCTTTACATAAGTTCTGTTCTTTCAGCAATTTAATGGATTTAAATTGTCTATTTGTGTCTTATTCTGTGACAGCCAGACGCTGCTGTAGAAGTATAATCAAAAAATTGAAGCAGTTATCAGGAGTTTTCGTTCCAGCTATCACTATGTAGAAATTATTAAGTAGCAGTTTAAAGTGTCAATTATTTGTATGCCTACATGAATTTTAAGTTTAAACTTTAGAGATTAAACTGTTTAATAATTTCTACACAGTGATAGCTGACTTCTTCATATTTGACAGTTGAGGTGATGTGCGTCATGAGTAGTTGCCATCTTCTCAAAATGACGCTGCAGTGAGCGAGGACGTCCCGTTTGGTGAATGAAATTCCTCCATCCTCTTGCATCCTCACCGGGAGGAGCTGAAACGCAAGTGAGGGAAGCGAGGAGATATGTTACCCAAATGAAAAGCACCGCAGGAAAATTTGGAACCATCCCTCTCTGCTCACCCTTTCCGACCTCCACAATGTTTTAATCCGTCCTTCAGGCTTTGATGACAACAACAACCCATTCCATCTCCATGGCTCTGTCTCCCCACTCCTTTGTCTCCTCTCTCCTCTCTCCTCTATCATCACTTTCTCCCGTCTGTGTCATCATTCCCATTTTCTCTCTCCATCTTTGCCATTCTGCTGTCTTTAAGTGAATCCCACTTCAAAAGCTTGTCTCTGAAAGGTCGTCTGCAGCCTCTACAGACCCCCCGTGGCTCTTCATCTTTCTTCTTTTTTGTTGCTCTTTTTTCTGCTTCCCTTTTTTTCTTGTTTTTATTTGATCTGCTGTGCTACTAGCACAGCCATGGCAGAAGCAACACACACACACACACACAAACACACACACACACACACACTCACAATGACACACAAAACCCGTTGTAGCACAGCCAAATGAATGGCTGGCTGGGAAAGTCAAATGCTCTGTTATTCCATCCCAGCAAATACAATCACTGGAGAAGCAGTGCCAACCAGAGAGCCCCAAGGGGTGCCGAGGCTTTCTCAGAAATGTGGACAATCACACAGGCTAACTGCTCTGTTGTTTCCCTCCGTCCCTCCCTCTTCCATTACAGGCCATTTTTATCAACTGGCTGAAAGCCTGAAAAGCCACAGAGACTGTGTGTATGTGCGTGTATGTGTGGGTATGACTTAAGTTACTTTCAGGGACACACACCAGACATAACACCAATTGATTGGGGACGGCTTGTGCAATTGGGGACAAAAGCAATATCCCCCATTGGTAAAATGCTGATTTTTAGGTCAGTGATTGAGGTTACGGTTAGGTTAAGGTTAGGGTAAGGGTTAGGGTTAGGCAAGTAGTGGTTATGGTGAGGGTACGTCTCTTGGAAATTAATATAAGTCTATGTAAATACAACAAAAGCATCTTAAGTAAACCTGTGTGTGTGTGGTTCAGGTATTCCTCATGTTGTGGAGATGTTAATCTGTTTACACAGTCATGTGAGGACTTGCGTCCCTTATGGGGACAAAAAGCAAGTCTTCTTAACGTAAATCATAACTTTGGGGTGAAGACTTGGTTTAAAGTTAAGGTAAGTTTAGGGTTATATTATGGTTAGGGTAAGGGTTAGGATTAGGCATGTGGTGGTTATGGTTAAGGTTAGGATAAGCTGCCAGGAAATGAATGTAAGTCAATGTAATGTCCTCTTAAGTGATGGAAACACGACTGTGTGTGTGTGCAAACAGCATGTTTGTGCATGGGGGTGTGTGTGTGGGCATGTGTGCTTGTTGTTGTCATCTGTCTGTTTGATAATGCTGACCAGGGATGATGGACTCTATGCAATGTGGACGAATAAACAGCCACAATAACTCAGTAACAACATGAGGCCTCATTCAGTGAAATAACTGCATGATGAATGACTTCCGCTGTGTTGGGACTTTGGACTCCTTGTTCTTGTGATCACTGGAGCTTAACAGCTACTTTGTAGTGTGATTATGTCCTGCATATTATGTTGCCTCGGTGGGGGAAGGACGGCTTGTTATATGTACAGTATATACAATATGTATGTTTATTTTTTAGGATCCGATAAAGCACATAAATAATGTAATACATGACAATCACAGTCTGGTAAAAGACAGAAATTAAGTAAACAGATATGAATTAATTACAAACACAACAAAAAAGCAGAACAATATCGGAGCTGTAAATATAAATGAGTGAAATGATTAAACAAGAATTCTTGCCTCTCAGGCATTTTTGTTGATTGATAGCTTTGCATTTCGAGATTTATGAAATTAGTTTAAGTGGTTTATCACAAACAAAAGGTGTCAACCTACTTTCAGCACATCAATTTAAAGTTACACTAATTCATATTTTTATATGAAGAATGAGTTAAATGATCATCAACTCTGTCGTCCCCCTCAGCTCTACAGAACTTTTAATGACTAGTTCATTGTTTTGTTCTAGCTGTGCCCAACTTTACTGTTTTGGTTCAGCAGCACTGAGCAAATAAGCTCTGATAAACTAACTGTATGAATGCTAATGTTGCTCTGTGTCCTCTAGATGTATAAGTATATAGCTGTTTGCTAACACATTAGCCATATCAACTTTATGAAATGATAATGTGTCTGTTATGTTTACAGCTTGTTGCACTGCCCCCAAGTGGACAATAACCCACCCAGTAGTACAGATTTTCTACTATACTACTATTTTTCCACTATTTGAAGTAGCGGACTAACTGTTGTTCCTCTTTTTTTCTCCTTTTTCTGCCTTTACCACCTCACAATATATAGTCAGCTGCAGTGTGCCCCTTGTGGAGGTTAGAGTTAAATACAGCTGAAATGTTGATGGGCTCCTCTCCTCAAGGCTTATGTGTTCTGAAGTAACCCATTAATCATGTTGCCATAGTGGGGGTGAGTGAGTGAGTGGGGTGCGGGTAAGACAGAGAGAGGCCAGGGCTGCCAGGCCTGAGAGCGACTCAGTCTGTCAGCCACAGCCTTGCATAATGAGGCCTAATGGATCGGGGGAGCATGGACATACCTGTCCAGTCTACTCACATTAGGATGAATAGAGAGCTGCGAGGCTGTTCTCTTCTGTCCTATGTACTGTGTGTGTGAATGTGCAAAGAGAGTGTGCACGTGGACCATGTGGGGGAACTCTGAGGGTATTTAATCATATTGCTGATTTGCACTGCAGTGTGTTTCTCATCCTCCCTCCTTGCATCAGTGTTTCACACCGGTGTTTCTTTTGTTATTAACAGTGTACTGCTTCTGTGTCTTTGTCTCTCCCAGGCTGTGAGCCCTGTGTAGGGTGGTGATGAGCAGTCAGGGCAGCAGCAGCAGGGGAAGTGGCCAGCATGCTGACACTCCTCCCCCTCGACATGCCCCTG
Source organism: Thunnus thynnus (assembly GCF_963924715.1). Classification (NCBI taxonomy): domain Eukaryota; kingdom Metazoa; phylum Chordata; class Actinopteri; order Scombriformes; family Scombridae; genus Thunnus; species Thunnus thynnus. The sequence continues at coordinate 15,554,669 of NC_089533.1, forward strand.
GACCGAAGCTGCAGGTGCAGCGCTCCCTTTCTCGTGACACCATCACCATCCACTTCTCTGCTCTGGGGAAGGAGGAGGATGATGAGGAAGAGGAGCTCTATGGGGTACCCGAGGGACCTGCTGGAGTTAAATCTGGGCTGGAGGGTGCAGGAGGTGTAGATGTTTCAGGGGGTGACAATCAGTCTGTTGTCACGGGCTTGGAGGCAGACGAGGAGCTGCTGTTTGAATCCGCTGGTGTGGAGACCTCCTCTGGAGCTGCTGTGCTCTCTATTTCATCCACTACCCTGTCTGTGCAGCCTTCAGACGCTCAACCACACACACCCTCTCCTGCCATGACTATCATCCCCACCTCCCACCTGAGCTCCACCCCTCCTGCCAGCTCCTCCTGGCCCTATGACCGCCCCTCAAACCCCAATCCCCCGTCCACAAGCTCCAGCTCCTCCTCCCCTTGCAAGTCTGCAGCGCTGTCATCCTCCAAGCCTTTCCTCAGCCTGGTCCGGTCCCTGTCCAATGACGTTGAGTCTCGAGAAACCACACCTCCGCCTACTACTGTCACACCACCGCATGCACGCCACAGACACTTAATGAAATCTTTTGTTAAATCTCTGTCCACGGACACTTCAAAGGCCGAACATACAGAAGGGCCTCTTCATCATCATCTCCATCATCCTCTTCCTCAGCAGCAGCAAGTGCAGCCAACCCAACGGCATCCCCCTCGTAACATGCAGCTCTTCAAACAGTTCTCGCAGCCTCGCTTATCCTCCAGCCCCGTCATCGTCAGTCAAACAGGTGGAGACTCCAAAACAGCCCCCTCCTCCCCCATCATGTCTCCGGATGGAAGGTCCTTCTTCAAGGTTCAAGAGGTGGAGGCCAAGATAGAAGACACCAAGCGGCGGCTGTCAGAGGTGATGTCAGACCCCCTCCAGCTTTTTAGTAAGATCATGGGGGATGAGTCTGGTACGGGAGCTGCGGGAAGTGCCACTCATCGTGCCAAATTGCTGTCCTCCAGTGCGTCAGAGCTCAGTGGAGTGACAGCGGTGAATGGACACGCAGAAGGTAACAACTACAGTATCAAGGAGGAGGAGGGCACAGAAGGGGAAGAAGAGGAAGAAACCCCCACTGGCACAGGCCCTGACTCTGTGTTTTTCTCCTTCCCATCACTGACACCAACTCCAGTTCTCACCCAGGCCTCCTCATCCACTCTGGCCAAGTCTCCATCTCTCACTCTGGGCCGTTGCTCTATGTCGGCCCTGGTAGCTCGACAGGAAGACGAGGACTTCTGTGAACTGTACAGTGAAGACTTTGATTTATGTACTGATACAGAGACACCAGATGGGGATCGCCCCAGTTCCCGGCAGCCCCATACTGGTAGCACTGGTTTGTGTAGTGAACTCGATACGGAGGAGGATGAGAGAGCAGAGGAAGAGTTGGAGACTGTGCCTGTGACTGGCCTCATCTTCTTGACACAGTTGGTGTACTGGTATTTGGTCCTTCCAGTGCCACCATATGTATGTGCGGTGGTACATGGGATAGTAGCTGGGTTTATGTTGGCCATGCTGGTCCTTTGGATGTCCTCTCCTCGGCGCTCCGTGCTGGGGACAGGAAGAGGGAGGCGAAGGATAGAGCCCTGGAATGTGGCCCAGTTGGATATTAAAGAACCAGGAATATTGAAGGTGAGACAAAGCACAACATGAATGACCAAGTTTGAGCCTTTTGGATCTGGCTCTCAAAGATATTGGGTTTATTTGCATGTGGTCTTGTTTCACTGCCCTTAATGGTCTCACTCTGTTGTAACAATTATATATTTAAGCTGCATGCTATGTGTTGATTTACACTGCCAATAATCAAGATAACCCATTTTAGATTTAACCTTGCAGATTTTACACGTGTAGTTGATAGCATCTGCATGATGTATGGCTATTGCACTGCATTTATCTAACACTGCCTTGGAGAAAACACTTTCTAAGTGAGGAGGCTACATAGTGCACAGAATACTAAATGTCTAAAAATGTGGGAATTCTAGTTGTGTTTGTTTACAATCAGAAGCTAAATTCCAGGAGGAAAGACTGTTATCCCCTAAGAGATTTTGTTTTGTATCTTACTGTTGGACTATGTGTTCTTTGCTTTATCATTTTAACATCCTTACACACTAGGCCAAACACTGAAATTTCCCCAGTTGTTTTCAATTGAATTGGCTTTGCTCACATAGCCTCCTTGGGGACTGATAAGGCAGGAGTTGGGATGAGAATTAAACTCAATACAGACTCATGGGGACCAGCAACAACATATTGAAGTTCTATTACACTTTTTCTCCAGTGATGGCTACAGTCTGGCTTTGAACCAAACAATCAGATGAGAGAGCCACCACATTTTCCCCCTGTTCTTAGTTAAGCTCACTCAGTGCTGCAGAAACATGGAAACTGCAGAGATGTTTATCAGTTGGAGGGAGTTATGTAAGCTTATCTGTGTGCTCCTTAGTGGGTACCAAGCTGTTGAACAGGAGAGCCTCATGGCTAGAGGGCACAGCTGTTCCGAAAGGGGAGTTCTGCGGACATGCAGAACATGATATACTCATACGAATGATAAACCCTAAAGCACACAACTGCGGAGTAACAACAGTGGGGACAAATCTCTTCTTTTTCTTTCTCTTCATCTTCATCTGCCTTTGAGGATCAACAAAAAGTCAGTTTTTCATGTGCCCTAATTTATCTTTTGTATAAACTTGTTTGCACACTACATCTGAGGGAGAACTTTATTTTGACATATACTGGTATGGGATTTGGTTCTGCTTCTTGAAAATACTGGAAAGGGTGATGTTTATTGTGTGGGCAGACAAAAATGTTGTATTCTAAGTTTTCAGCACTTGCGATTTAAAGGCAAATGGACCTGCTTTGGTCTTTTAAGTGTTTTCCTACTCATCCCAGAGGCCTAATTGGTTGTATTTACTAGAGGGGAGGTCTAAAAGAGCTGAGGAGGAATCTCAAATGAGTACCAAAATGTCTTTAAGACCAAACAAGTTCAGTTGTCTTTCATGTACTTATTTGAGATGTTCTTTTGACCTAAATGACATCTTCATCTCCTTAACTCTCCTTGTTTCCTTTGTATGTTATATGTAGGATAGAAAAGAATACAGTAGATCACACAGTAATACCTAGTCACAATATACAATACATAAGACAGAATAATGTCCAATTTTAGAAAATAACAACAAAACATTCACATATAGTAACCAGTCATCAGTAACCATGTGGAAAGTCAACTATGCATTACTTAAATAAATACTTTAGTTGAGTAAACCTATAACCCCAAATCCTAAGTATTTGACTGGGAGTCTGACGTGTGTGCATATGTGCTATGAGAATACATTTTGAATCAGTGTCAATGAATCTCTTCCCCTATCTTCTTCCCCACAATCTCTCAGGGCTGGATGAATGAGATCCACAGCTACGACCCAGAGATGTACCACGCCACCCTGACCCACTCTGTTTACGTCCGTCTCGAGGGCTCCGTCCTGCGTCTGTCCAAGCCCAACCGCAACATCTCCCGCCGTGCCGCACACAACGAGCCTAAACCCGACATCACCTACGTCAGCCAGAAGATCTATGACCTGACTGACAGCAAGGTGAGGTGGCGGTGGGTGTACGCTGGTCACAAAAAATGAAAGAGGGACACTGAAATTTTTGTCATGCATTTGTCTGCGGGCTTGTGAAATAAGACTTAATGTGTGAGACAGGGAAAGAGATGAGGGTGATGTTAATGTGTTAAGTGTGTGTGCGTATGTGTGTGTCTCCTCGCTTGGCTGTGTATTTGTGTGCTTGACTATAATTTTAACAGATAGTGACATCAAGCACACGTCGCCTCATATTTGCCTTTGCCTGAGTGTATACTTACTAATAGGTCATGTTCAGTGACAAAGCTACTTATTTTCACAGTCACATTGTATGTAAACATGGAGTGATTATCACAGGGCACTGACCCTGCACACACAGCTGTGTGTCTTGTGTATTAGTGTGCTGACTTCATGTATTAGTATGCTGACTCCATGGTTTTGCATATCAGAAGACAGGACAGTAAGATGCTGTTTCTCATGTCAGTGTATTGTGGAGCAAATGGGTCGTTATAGTTGTCCTCATCATGCAACTCTTTCTCTCTAAATCACTCCCTAAAGTGCCATTTTACCATTATGTTTTGATGGTAAAATGTTTTGTTGGTCTTGGATGTTAGATGCATTCACAGAGGCTGGATTTTTTTTAAAGAGAATACACATAATAGTGATTTTTTTCTTCTTAGAGCCAAGATCCGATACCTCCCTCACATCATTACACCACCTACAATGCTACACATATTTTAGCAATGCTAATATACAATGTCAGTGTTGTTAGGCTGGAGGAAGCATCTCTGCTTGAGTGATATATGCAAATAGAACAGTGTGTACCATTGCAAGAAAGAAATAATGGCAAGCTTTGCAGCTCACATTATGCTAGCTGCTTCCATCACTAACAAAACAAATGGCATATTTTTTCATTGCTGGTTAAAGACAAATGAAGCTTTGGGGTAGAAAAAATAAATACATAATAGGCGAGTCATCTCCACTTGTATTCCTGCCTGCATTTTTACTTATGGTTTATATTTTCAGAAAGTCTGCTATTGTCACACACAGCTGCACACACATCCTGGGGCAAGTCTGACACATTATATGCCTAGTCTCAATGTTCTCTACAAGTTTTATTTTGGGGCTTCCTCATTTCAATATGGACATTTAATTGCCATAAAAACAACAAATGCAACTGATTGTATGAACTCCCACCCCCCATAGATCTACCTGGTGCCCCACAGCCTGGCTAGGAAGAGAATTTGGAACAAGAAGTACCCCATTTGCATTGAGCTGGCCAAGCAGGAGGACTTCATGTCTAAGGCCGGTGAGAGGCCGGAAGCTGGGGAGGACAAATTAGCAGCGCTGGGTGAGAAGATAGAGCGAATGGACAAGGTCGAGAAAGTTGAAGGATCTGGATCAGTTGAGGAGCCCAAAAGACCAGCTTCTGGAGGAGGGGATCTGACAATCTACCTATTTGGGAGGACGGGTCGGGAAAAGGAGGAGTGGTTCCGGAGATTTCTGCTCGCGTCCCGAATGAAATCAGAAGGGAGAGGTGGCAGTCTGCCTGGCATCTGCAAGAGTGGTGGGTTTAACACACCAAGATGCAAACACACACACGTACAGTATACGGGTTTATCCATCTAGCTCACCCTTATCAAACACATATTTGCACAGACACACATCACTGCCCGCAGTCAGAATAGCCATTCTCTTGAGTATGTAACTGCACAGCCATCAGATCTGTGCATAAGCCCCAGCTTAGGGACTGCCAATCCCCTCAACTGAGCGAACAGATGAGTGTGAATGGGTCAGCAGGATTACATGCACAGAGAAGCAGCATATTATAGCATAGTCTCCACTGTGGGATATAGGCCTGCAAGGATAAGGCCCAATTCAAAGGGAAACACTAGCACTGTGTGGATCCAGTGATAGTGGCAAGTGCAGTGAACAGGATTACTGGAAAGATGATTTAAATTATCAAGCTGTTTTGTGGATATACATAGCAATTATGTTGAAAATGACAATTTCAGTGCTAATATGAGTCATAGAGAGGATGCAGTGTGTCATCTGGTATAAAAGCACGCTGATTCACAGTGTTGCAGTATGTTGTGAGAAATGAGTGCAAAATAGATGCTAACTATCCAAAGCTACACTGTGGGCATGCATTATGTATGTGAAATATGATGCATGATGCATAAATGAGAAAATCTTGTTGATGCATAATTGTATGACACTAACCTCCCCTTTGCTCTCCATGTCCACTTTTAGCCTTCTTGCCCTCCCACAGCCGCAGCAGCAGCACCCAATCTGGTGGAGGCCTGGAGGCTGACAGCAGGAGCAGCAGCCGGGGAAGCTTGGATGAGCTGTCTCAGCCGCAGTCTCGCCACAGAGAGACCTCCTCTGCTCTCTCCTGTGGGTCTACTGGAGGGATGAAGCAGAAGATGCTGTTGGACTATAATATCTACATGGCCAAATACGTCAACCCCCAAGCACCGCAGAGAAGCCCAACTGCCACTGACAGCCCGGGGCACAGCCCCAAGAGCAGCCCCAAAGCTACCAAAAAGGTAGGAGACAGAGGGATACATGAAAGGCTGAAAAGAAACAGACAACCAACTGGGAAAAGCTAGCAACTGCCCCGAAGGCTCAGACCCCCGGGGGTCCCAAAAGCTCCAGGTTCACTGCATGTCACATTTGAATAATTGCAGATATGTTAGGAAATTTGCACAATATCAACTAAAGCAGTTCCTGCATTGTTACTTAATGGTACCCTGTGGAGTTTTTGACCACTAGTAGCACAATATCAATGTCAATGTCAATGTCAATGTCAACAAACATCCACATTCCAGGTCAAGAGAAGCAAAGCCATGGATGGGCGTCATTAATTTTTTGCAAGGAACATTTAAGATAAACTTTTATTTGTTTACAAGAGAACTCCTAAGGGTACCTTTAATCTTGTGGCACTGTTACAGAGAGGGGCCCTGTTACAAAATCTAGTTTTCAGACCTTCATTATGTACATTTATATTGTACTCACATCGGTCATACTCCTATATAAACTCATAAGGGGTGAGGTCCAAAGGTGCCCAACAGCAAACTTTTTCCCTGGGGCCCCCTAATAGGTTAATCTGGCCATGGAAGTAGAAGAATCTGGATTAATCTCCGGCTTGATTTGGCCTGTTATCATACATAACCTTAACTTATTAGCTTAATTTTATGTATTGACAATTAAAGCTACAGTACATACCTGTATGTGTGTCCATCAGATACGCAGGAGTTCAGAAGAGACTGCGGAGCCTGAGGCGTGGGTCAACGCTTTTCTGGGAAGGATATTCTGGGACTTCCTGGGAGAGAAGTACTGGGCCAATGTGGTCTCCAAAAAGATCCAAATGAAGCTCAGTAAGATCAGGGTGGGTAGTGTTCTAGTGGAATCAGTCTCTGAGGCAATTTTGTGTCTCTGTTGATTGTATTTCATGTCTTCTTTTGTCTTAGTTGTGAGGCCTAAATATTTTTTAAACTGTCTGTTTCAGCTGCCATATTTTATGAATGAGCTGACTTTGACAGAGCTAGACATGGGCTTTTCCATTCCTAAGATCCTCCATGCCTCCAAACCCTCTGTGGACCACCAAGGTAGGAAGAGAAACTTCACTAGGTATGTCATGTTTTTCACAGGGTGTTCTTGGTGGTCTGCTCCAATAGACTTATTATTTTTGCAGCCATCAGTCGTATTCCTCTTCCTCTGCTCTCCTCTTTCTTCCATTCTTAGCCAGGCTATTTATCAGTGCTCCCTCTTGCATTTCTGACAGAATAGCAAGACATGCTCTCACTTTTCTTTTCCTTTCAATCTATCCATCTCCTCCGTCTCTACCATTGCTACTATTCCTCCATCTTCCCCTTGCTCTGCTTCTCCTCTCTCTGGATTAAAACATTTACCCCAACCTCCAACCCCCCTCTCCCTCTCTCCTCTGTGAGCCTCGCTCTATTAAGCCACAGTAATTAAACTTCACGTCTTGGGTCCCCCTCATCCATTACTGAGACACTGACTCACCCTGCTTGCTGCCTGCCTTGAGCCCCAGCAAAGGGACTGGTTCAACACAGAGAGACAATACAGAGATGTGGGGCATATTAATTCTTACTGAGGTGACTGGTTCAGGGTGAGAAGAGAAGCTGAAGAGGAGGAAAAGGGGGGACGCAGGTTGTAGGAGGGATGTTTTAGCCATTAATGTTGCCTTGTAGCAGAGAGCAGAGCAAGGGATGAGATTTTGTGTAAGCTTCCTATTTTTTCCCCTAATTTCTATTGATTTTATGAGCAGGTTGTCATTTTATATTGTTCAATTTTTAAAATATTCCGGTTTTGTCCAAAGACAGTTCAGTCTACTTTTATCTCACATATAACAATAAAAAAGCATTGACAAGGTATTACCCTTTGCTGTTCAGTCGTAGCAACCAGTCATGAGTCATTCCCCTGTCAGCCACATTTCCACAGCTGAGTCTGCAATGCTCATTAATGTGTTCTGTCTGAACCTATACACCCACAGATATATACTCACAAAGCATCATCCGTTGATTCTGGCACATAATTAGTCCTGGGGGAATGGCATCTCCAGAAGTGCTGTGCTGTAAAGCTGCATGAACTGAACAGGGTGCATGTATTTTGATAATAACAATGCAATATTGCAGTAACGTGCAATATTCGTTATTGTTTCCTTGTCAAGGAATCCCATGTAAAGACCAAAAATGTCATTGTTTTAGTCCTCCTCTCAATACTTTATGACTTCCTTGCTCTGTCTGTGACACTCAGCCCCAAGCGCATTGGGGCTGAGTGTCATTACTATTTGTTGGGGACTATTTTAAGCAGATTTGCTCTTGCAAGTGTTTACAGCAACGAGATGGTGTATATGGGATAGACTCAACATTAACTACAGTGCTCACATTCATGGCACAGAAGGAACATGTCACCCAGTGCAACCATGTTGCCTGTTGAGATGTATTTCATCATTTTTGGACAATAGAACTCTATAGCAGAGAAATAAGCTATATCAAGCTTTGACTACACAGAAATACATGTTAGTAGAAACAGTCCTTTGCTGGTTTTGGTCTTTTCATTGGATTTGTGGACAATAAGAAAAATATAGAATATCACCAAACATATTCTGTAATTTCATATCTTGTGGATATTTCTATGCTCTTGTGATGATGATGATGATGAGGAGAGTGACACTCTGACACTTCCTGACACTGCTACTGGGAAGACATGATTTGATTGTTTACATTGTACAGGGTCACAAATGCAGCATGAGCTATTAAATTCACACAAGCTTATGTAGGAGTAAAGCTGGGCATGATTAGCATAATTATCATTTGTTTTGAGCATAATTATCGGTGGCTTCCTGTAATATTTGATAAAATAGGGTTGGGTGATGATAGTGTATGAGAAAAGCATTCATGTGGCCAAGTACATAAAAGCATTGGGCTACAACAGTCAGACACTTCAGTAAATTCACTTAAATATACTTAACCTATTAGGCCTGGAACATGTAAGCTATATATTACAGTAACCCTGATTCAAGGCAATATCTTGCCTCATATAATATAGTGGTGTTATATCTCCCACCTTTATTTAGAAGCACACACATGCATATGTCAGCGTTGCAGATATGTTGACACTTGATTTGTCCTCCAATATGAATTAGGCATTTCAGACTGTGTCTCCCTCCTGTGTGTCTAATTCTAGACAGATACAGTTAGACACTGACGTAACATGGTCTGACTTAATGCTGTTATTTAGCTTCTCTTTGACACTGCTGCCACACACATACAAATCAATATGCATTTATGAAAAGTGGAAAATGGAGGACGAGGGAGAGTGAGGCAGAGGAATAATAGACAACATTAGTTGCGGAGGTCAGGATCCATTGAACAAACAGCAGGGGAATCGAAGTTTGATGTGTAAACAGGAAGAGGCCCGATGAACTCAGCCAATGAGGAGGCACCGCTGCCCCAGAGCTGACCTTTTCACTTTTTGCTAGAGGATAGGTCCCCTTCCTGCCAGCTCTGCAGGGGAGCTCACAGCAATTAGACACTAGGCAGGAGATTCTTGTTAATTCACAGAAATAGCCTTCACAGTTGGTCATTTAATGAGCTGCAGCTTTTTGTGTCTAATGTGGTGTTGATGGGGGTATAAATTACTATTTTAATATAGGAACATAATATGCCTCTGTATCTGTCTGATACTTTGTGCCCAGGTCTGTGGTTTGATCTGGAGATCTCTTACACGGGCTCCTTCCTCATGACACTAGAGACCAAGATGAACCTGGCGCGTCTGGGAAAGGAGGGCGAGGGGCTCGGGGAGCACGGGAAAGAGTGGTGAGGCTTTCAATAACATTTGTGAATTTCTGCTTTTTAAATTTCCTAATGAAGCTTATGAAACTAAGTGATTTTAAAATGTCTTAAAGATTTTGAGAGTGATCCTTCACAGATTGTCTTTACTTCTCTGTGTTTGTTTTTTTTTATTGTCTTACTCTACATTCTCAGTGAGTGGGCCAAAATAAGATGTTTGAAGGATTAGCTTTTTTTTGCTAAACAAACAGCTCTGAGCTGGATGTTAATTGGGTAGATTTGCATTAGGAGCTTGTCACGTCTGTTTTTTTCACAATTCCTACCCTTTTTCTGTTGGCTCTTCCCCCCTTCTCTTTACACTCTAATCCTCTCTCTGGATGCTTACCACTGTGGATTTGTCAAATGAATGGTGAGTTTGGGAATAGATGCCTGTCACTGACACTGAAACAATACAATTTATTCTGGATTGGAATTTATTTTCTTGAGTGAATCTGTGGAGATTAATTTCCTGTGATTTCATCAGCATGGATACCTTTAATGGAAATTAGTTTTGATTGTTGATGGTTCTGTGCAAAGTCATTAGGGCATGACTTTGCAACAGCAAGTGTGCGTTTGTGTGTGTGACAGGCCCAGGCCACGGACATACTGTCTGGCAGACAGCGATGAGGAATCATCTAGTGCTGGCTCATCGGATGAGGAAGATCCCCCAGAACTCCTCAGTGACAAAGCCATTCTCCCTGGAGGCGAGGGGTGAGCAAATATCTCTTTTACAACATCAGCACATATCTGTATCGAAAATGGGCAGAAACAACTGATGTGTTGAAGCAGAATGTTCTGCCCTTTCAGTCCACCCACCCGCCTACCCACCCACTCAGTCCCACACGTTTGAGAGCTCACTGCTTATTTAATGTAGCACCCGGTCACTCCCCTCCATCGTGGGTGCTGAGTAGCAGGAGATGCTGTTGTGAATAAATTATGAACCTGACTCACTACCCACCCCCCCCCCCCCCCCCCCCCCCCCACTCCTTCATTTCCATCCTCCCTCTCTGCTCACGTAGCTATGTGGGAGGCCACAGACCCAGCAAGATCATGCGCTTTGTGGACAAGATAGCCAAGTCGAAGTACTTCCAGAAGGCCACAGAGACGGAGTTCATTAAGAAGAAGATGGAGGAGATGTCCAACACACCTCTGCTGCTCACTGTGGAGGTGCAAGAGTGCCGCGGGACGCTGGCTGTCAACATCCCACCTCCCCCTACGGACAGGATATGGTACGTTCACTTCCAGGGAGGAGTACATTGAAGACTGTAGGATGTAGTCAGTGTATGTATGGGAGTCCTTGCTTGAGAATATAACACTGCACCCTCTGCTGGGCAAATACAGACATGCTTGCAATGAAAAATAGAAAGTTAATCACCACTGAACTGAATATACTTAACATGTAAGAAAATGAGGGCACAAAGGTATGTATTTTCATTAAAGATGTGGAGTATTAAAACCACTTTGTGCACCTTAAAAACCTAATATGAATCTTGTAGTAATAATAATCACCAGAATGGACAAACCCTGTTGCATGTTTTCATGAGCCCAGCCTACAGGAGAAACCAGACTGCAATTCAGCTTGTGAGATGTTATATAATTATTACCATAAATCTTTACTGTTGGTGGTCAGGTATGGTTTCCGGAGTCCGCCTCATCTGGAGCTGAAAGCACGGCCTAAACTGGGTGAGAGGGAGGTCACTCTAGTTCATGTGACGGAGTGGATTGAAAAGAAACTAGACCAGGAGTTCCAGGTATGCTGTGAGAAAAACAGGAATCTATGCATGCTTATGTTTAGTCATAAGTACAATTTATTTATATTGTCAATAGAATTTGTAGCTTATGTCAAATTCAGGGTGTTTAATAACTTCTGTAAGGTTTAGAAATTTTAACTGAGGCCAAAAGTTTGCTCAGCAAGGACAAATGGAATGCCCCCCCAGACGTTTTAGGGTGAAATTTTAGGCAATAAAAGAGGACTTTGGGATTAATTTATGGTTGCCCACCAACATGCACTTCAAAGCAGTGTGCCTGTGGCTCTCCCATCCCTCATATATAGCCAAAGTAATGATACGCTTGCTGGTAGATAACTGCCCTGAGGCTCACCTTCAAACTACTGCAGCAAAGTGTCCCTGTCAGGTCTACCACAGATCTACATTTATCCCTGCCTGACTCCTCTGTGGGTTATTATTATGTACCACCCCCCTAAACCCTGCCTCCAGTAAAATACAGTGCTGCAGAGCTCACTGTTGTCAGTTGTGAGCGAATGTATACATCTGGCTTTCCACAAATGCCGAGCTCAAGCTTTCAAAGCATAACAGTGCAGGGTTGGATGAACAGTGGATGATGTATTTCAGGTCTTTTTCTCCCCAGTTCTTGTTAACAGATATAACCTCATGGCTCTGTCTTGATTTGGTATATTTTTAGTTAAAAAAAGCATATTAATTAAGTTTTGGCTACTTCAAAGTTTCTCTACTAGACACTCAATAACTTTTAAATGGGAGTATTTCAGTGTTCTCCTCCTCTTTTTCGTTGAAATTAAAATGATTTGCTTGTTTCCTTGTTTGCCTTTCATAATGTGCTTGTCCTCCCACAGAAAATATTTGTAATGCCAAACATGGATGACGTATGGCTACCCATAATGCACTCTGCCATGGACACGCGTTCAAATGCCAACTTGGTTACTGTGACAAATGATGCCTTGAAGGACCCAGAACCTGAGGAGTCTGAGGTCTCTGACATGTGAAGACTGCTGTTGAAAGCGTACGTTGATGGACATATTATCACCATGGCAATATGACAAGTCCCCGCCTCCCCTCAGAAACCACAGGTGCAGCAATGGTTCCGGGCCAACTCTCCGATATTTTTACCCATATTCCTGCCCCATTGTTGCACCAGACTGTGGCAGCTCATGAAGTGCGCTCTCAACACTTGGAAGTGTTGGCGAGCTCGTAATCATTCTGTGGCCACTAAAAGCGGGAGAATGGAAGAGAACTCTGACTTATAGATTGTCTTCTAGTCAAATGGTTTTATTTATGTGACATTTAATATTTGGATTCATTCTCTGATGAAACACAATACACGGGGCATGCTGAGACTGTGAGACAAATGCTTGTGTGTGAGGTGATGGATCGGTAAATAGCCATCTAATTCAACCAGAACCATAATACCTGTGATGTACAGCTGCACCAAACATGAGAGTTGTACAGTGTATACATTTTGTGTGACCTTTCTAATGGAGTGGTTTATTGTTGCTGCGGGAACTCTGAGGCCACTGATGAAGAGTGTGTATGTCTGAGTGAGTGAACATTTGAAGGCATAACCTAAAATTTGGAGATGATTTTGCTGAAAGCCCCTGCGTCTATTAATACACATTTCACAGGGAAATTCTCTCGTCTATCACCCATCCACACTGCTGCCTGGCACTTATATGCAAACAGATCAACGGCACTGTGTCCATTGAAGATACTAGATTAGTTGAAATCTGTTGAACATCCCACCGACTGCTGGATGGACACTATCATAATGTACAGCCCATGTGCTTTGTGTGGTAGGGAGTAGTACTAAAACTGACTTTAGAGGGGTTGTATGAATTAAAATATATCTGCAAACACAGCAGCTAAACATTGCCTAGGTCTGATGAATGTATAAATAAGAATGCAGCTCCTTAGCTGTGCAAGGAATAGCTCATTCACTGATGACATGCTTCTAAGCAACATGCTTCAAGACTTCTTTTCATGTTATATTCAGAGTTGAAGAGTAATAATTTTTTGTTTTTATTGCCAAAGCAATCTTTCAGTCCTGTTTGAAGGGTACTGTACGTGCTTAACAGTGACAAATAAGCAATCGGTTAATTATCTAGTGAGGCCACTTGAGCACAGCCGGTGTTTGTATAATTGTAGCTGGAAATTCATAAGACAGAGATACTTTTGCAGGGAGTGAGTGACTGAAACCCTTTTGTGAACACAGCAAGACATCAAGGAGCAGGAAACATACCCATTCTTCCTGTTTTATTTCAATAAATAACATACCGGATATTAGCCATATTATTTAATGTTGTCAGCAGACATACAGCTAATGAATGCTATTTTTTCTTTGTTGAATTATTTATTGATTTGCTGTTCTTTCTGTACTGTACACATGAGAAATAAAACCAATAACTAGAGCAAACAGCAAATTTGTGATCTGCCAAGACACCCAGCTGCTTTACAGGTGACTTTTAACTTTACTTGTGTTACGTTCAAATATGTGTGTTGGCAAAGTGTATGAGGCAGAAAGTGCCTTTAAAATAATCGAACATTCCTCCATAGTGAGCCGCCACATTCGTTGCATCGGTTGAGTATAGAGAGAAAATGTCTTTGTGCCATTACTGTGTCGATTAAGACATGCCCTTTTGTTTTCACGGGTTTTGGTGTTGTTCATTTGCGCAGTGACGAAAATATCAGAACATTGCTGTCGTGTTCAGTGATGTCACAGAATGTTATGGTTCTGATCGTTGTGGATCAATAAAACCTTTTGCTTGGAGAGGACTTCTGCGTCTTTGTGCTTATCATCCATGTGTACCATAAGATAACATTACTTTTCAAAATGAATATTGGTCAATATACTATCAGATGTATGTGACTGTCAAGTAGTTATACAGATATCAAACAGGAAATATCTGTTGGGTTATAGTTTCTAGTTCACAGCAGCTCTGCAGACTGAATTAAGATGCTAAATCCTTCTTCAAAATGTCCGAGCAATTTAAACAGAAAAAAGTTATTGTTCTGAACTGCATTCATATTCTGTGTCATGCTTTAAAAGAGAGACTTGGGAAAATTGCCAAGAAACCCCAGTTATGACAAGACTTGGTATGATCTTGCACTAATCTTGACCTGTGTGACCATGGGAAATGCCAATCAGGTTTTAAGTATAGTGCCTAAATTAACATACCAAAACATGTAAAGTAAGTGGAAATAAGTGAACAACAACACTCTGTAAGCTTGTTGACAAAAGCTTTATTCATCAGTTCAAAATAAGTATAAAAGGAACATGAAGGAATGTTAATTAATGAGCCATGATGTCACCTTTACAGTGGCCACGTCCATTTCACAGGCGTCCCTGCAGAAGAAAACAACTTTTAATTCACTTATTTAAACATAACTTATCAAATATTTCTGTATGTGGGTCATGTCAGAGGTAAAATTGTCTTCAACATTGAATCAGAAGTCTAACGCATTATAGTCATCATTCATAACCATTAAAAGACATTTGCAGATGACTTATAGGACACTTACTATTTTGTTTCTCCAGGAGATCCATCCACACAAAATTCAGTTCCTGCAGAGAAATACAAAGTCTCAGTGAGCTTTTTTAAAAAAAAATTATTCTAACACACACACCAGACTGGTCATAGTGGGTCAAGTCAGATTGAATGTTGGCTTCATTTTGACATCAGAAGTCTAACGCACGTATATCATCATTAATGAACCAAAGAAAAGAGAATACAACCATTTTAAGATACTTACTGTCATGCAGTGGAAAGTACACCACCCTCTGTCCACGTGTGGGTATTCAACCACTTCAAAAAAACTTAATCCCATTTCCATCACTGGGCCTGTGTACAGTACAAAATTAAAGTTAGGAGGAAGATAACGTCTTGCATTCACTATTTCATGTTATAAAAAAAATTCAACCTTACCTCCACATTTCCCTCGCCCCATGCGGCCTAGTCACACTACTCAGACATGTGTTTCCTCAAACCGACAATTTATCAGCGAAATCAAGTCATCTATCATTATAATTACTGGAAATTATGCACGTTAAGATTTTCAGACGTGTTAAATGCAAATATTTTGATATGGACATGTTAAATGCAAATATTTCGAGTCTGACTGGTTTAACTGCAGAGAGCATGCTTCCTAGGGGTGGACACTGCTGCAGAAAATGTCCCCCGGATGTGTTTTATACCACATCCGGTGCGGGTGAGCCTTTTCTCATTGGTTTATACTGACTCTACATCTCCCCTCCTCCACTCGTGTGGATATCTATCCCAAAGTCCAACCCCCACATTTCTCATTTCAGGAAGAAGCGGATCTAACGTTGTGCTCGCCACTACTGCCATTAATGTTTCAACGTTTATAAAAATTTCGTAACATCTGGTCGTGAGCCAAATCGCGTTTTCTATGTAGTCTACAGCCGTCCGGACCAACTGTCTATCCCGGTTTAAGACCAGAAAACATGGACTGGACAGTGAGCAGTCGGGCCCTGTTGTGGTGCATTTTGGCGTTGCTTTGCTGCGCTGGTCTCCCACAAAAGGTAAGAGGGCTAACTGGATAAGCTAGCTTAAGTTAGATAATATTGGCTCGGTGTTGCTCGTTAAACTACTCTTTTGACCTAACACTGATTTTTCTGCCTTCAGAGGTACAAGTATTAGTGGTCCAAGCTAAAAATATTAGTTATTCAGTGAGGCTTTCATGCTGTCTGTATGCTGCGTGCTTTCTGGTCATGACAGAAGTAAGCTAACGTTAGCTTGAAAAGTGCTTGTTAAGTTTTGAGCTTCAAATATCCTGCAGTTAAATGAAGCAACATTGAATTGTCAACGTACATTATTTCCAATTCATCAGTCAAGCAGGTCGGGCCAAGGAGACCTGTTATAACAGGGTATGAAACTATATTTGCCATTTGCTATCAGCAACTTCAGCAGGTGAGAATTAGGAAAAAATGTGTGCTAGTGGACTAGGAGATATTCTGCTATGTGTATATGTGTTAAGCTCATGTTTATTGATTAGAGGCCCTAGTGTTATTTCATCAACACCCCCGAAATATATCAGAATAGTATGAGCAAAGTAGTGAATTTAATAAAAGCCATGTCGTTATCATACTAGGTCATCGGAACAGTATACCTGACGCATTGTGTTGATGTTGTGCGGGCTTAGTCAGATATTAATATTTATAGCTTATATGGTTAATGTAACACTTGTTCTCTGCTTGCCAAGCAATATCAGTGTCAATAAAAAATCACTGATTATTTCTGTGCCCTGCTTGGTGCAAGGTGACGGGTCAGTGTGAAAGTGAAAATTGTTTTTTGTTGTTGTTGTTGTTGTGCTGACTGGTAGATGTCAGTGGACAGAGTCTGTTTTCTGGGCAACTTCAACTTTTGATTCCAAATGAAATGAGACTAAGACAGAAATACACAGGAAATGCATAATAGACACTTTCAGTAGGTTCTTTCCCAACAGTACACTCATTTAGATCAGACTTAAAGAAAAGCTTAATACAAGAAAGTAGCTGTCTCTGCGCTGAGGTAAAGACTATCTGTCATCCACCGAAGCTTTAAACTGTATAAAAACCTTCCCTTCTGTTGGTAAGATCTCAAGAGACATCTGAAAGCAGCAGGACAGATTCAGTAATGCTCCATCTGTAGTCTCTAATTTGAAAAGTTCTACGTCGCCAAAGCACAGTGTGGTTATACTTGATTGTCTTTTGTGGTTACCTTGATCAAATCATGCATTACCTGCACCAGAGCAATGCACAACCAGCACACAAACATATGTGCTGCTTATGACTAGGTATTATCAGATTAATTGCAATGCGACCTGATCCAGCAAAAGTATGAAAACACCAAGAACCCTGTGCTGAAATCAAACTGTTGTTTTCTTCACTTTTTACCACTAACAGGATATGGATTTTATAGTATTTAGTTGCTGACACAAAAAGTGAGCTAGCTAACTTGTTGAAGCTGAGCCAGATCCGGATGAGTCCAACGAGTCGTTTGGGATTTATCTTAACTTACCTGGAAAGTTGAGTAGGAGATTGCAACATGGGGAAGTGACAATAAAACACTGCAGTGACGACTAACGGTTCTCTGGCGCCTTCCCAGTTTATACAGGAAGTCACAGAAATACTCGTTACATCAGATCCCATTGTAATAAAATGTTGTCAGAGTAATCTATCCAGCTTTCAACCAGTCTGTTTTAGTGAGCAATTTTCTAACATGATATATAGGCTATTTGTGGTAATCATGACAGCGTTTATTTCACCTCTATATTACTCAGTTATTTTGCAAATACATTTAGAATTAATTTTCATGTAAGCAACATATTGTATCGCCTACAGTCTGCCGACGACTACCTGTCAGTTAGAATGCCGACCATAAATCCGCTGCCACTCAGACTTGTTTGCTGGACCTGTTCACCTCAGACTCGTTCACATCTGTAATATTCAAAGGCTACAGAATTTTTTCAGCCTCCCTGGCTGATATAAGTTGCCATCAACCACACAACATTTATCCTGTTAACAACATAATACTTAATTGTACAGACTATTAAAGTCAAAATCTTTACAACTAAACAGTAAATGAAGAGTCTCTATAAGATGTATTTTTAGGTTGCTACTTGGGCTTTGGCAAACAGTGATCAACATATTATAGACCAACCATCTTATTGATTTTAATCAAGAAAATAACAGATACATGGATAATGAAAATAGTTTAGTTGCAGCTTTAATACAATGTCATGTTGTTCATCAAACATCTAAGCCAGTCGGCTCTTAGATCAGGGGACATCCAGGGTTCCTCCTCATGCACTGGGGTCTTGCGGTCGATGGAGAGTGACTCATGTGCCTACCTCTGAAAACCGCAGCTACTTTGATCTCATGAGGTTGTCGTTGCTTAAGTTTGCATGAGAAAGTCAGGATCGAGTCAGACAGGGATATAACCGGTGTGCCTTTTTGCAGCGATAGCTGGTGATTGATTCTGTGCAGGCCTGGCTCATCTTTAAGAAGTCTATTTGTTTGCAAGCTAGTTAACCACTTCAGCTAAGTAGCAGATTAAAGCAGCTTTATAATCCACTATCATGTCTTGGGGTCTTCTGTCAGCCTGTTGGACAGTCTGCTCGTGTTGTGAGGGTAAAAAAAGATAGGCCATCTATAGACTATGACATAAGTGTGTAAGTGTGCGTGTGTGACAGGGATATAAAAACGATGTAGGGAAAAGGCTCATTTTCTCTTTTGACTCTCGTCTTCACAATTGAGCTATTTTTAAGCTCGGTTGATTTTTCCGTTGTATGGAGGATGTGTAACTAAAAGCTAGCTAGCAGATCTACAGCTATTACTGTTTGTTTGGAGATGGTCTTCTCACATTATGCTCATGCCTCACTGCACACATCAGGCCCTTAATAACAACACTAATATTCCTTTAACTGACTTGAGATTAAAATGTGTTCCTCTGCTGTAGTTTGTCGCATTGATTGGTCACCACTTGGTCTGAACATTTGCCTATTACAATTTTCAAATTGCAGGAGGCACAATATTTGTTAGAGGTGAAATGTGTGCCAAAATACCGCTTTAAATTAAATATTGTCTTGCTGCAGAGATGTCCTGGCCTACACATCACATTCCACACACTTAAGAAAACATCTGTGTTTGGTACAGATCCTGCAAAAATCACACCATAATCATTTTAAAGTTTTTCAATGAAAATGAGAATAATGATGTAAAAACGATCATTTCCTGTAATGTCGCAAATCATATCACAGTTGCAATATCAGTCAAAATAATCGCAATTAGATATCTTTTACAAAATCATTCAGCTTAAGTCACCATTGCCACATTTTACTTCTTTAATTTTTATCTTATCACAACAGTAGATTGGCTGTGCTTTGACTGAGCGTGCATGAACGAGGGCAACACGTGACATCCTCTCCACTGCAGCAACAACATGCAGAGTGCAGCTGATAAAGACTGTGTTGACACTGCAAGTTGCTAAAATGTGTTTCCAGAGATCTCCACTTTGACTTTTGAATAATTATCTCCCCAATGGCAAACATTGGCATCTGTCTTACTCTAGTAAAATTCAACCCTCCTATTGATGTCTGAAGGAAATCAAACATCCTCAGGTCTATGTCATCTTTATACAGCCCCGAAGGAAAACTATTCATGACTACCTCCATGTAGGATTTAAAGACCGGTGGACAACAGATGTCTTAATAGACTTTTAAAACACGTTTGATAACTTGAACCTGTTGCTGCATTACGTGTCAAATGACTAGTGATAAATGACACCCAAGCAAGCTGCAAACAGACTGCTTATTGCTGCAGACATTGCTGCTACTGTTCCACTTTTCAGCAGAAACAATTAGTTTAGGCCACATTCTGCTTTGGCCTCCTTCCACTGCATGCATCTCACAGAGCAGCCTGAAGGGTCAGGCAACAAATGAAAATCTTTCTCTGTCACACACTCAGTAAGACAGCCAGACACGAGAAGATTTCATCAGAGTTGCAGACGATGCTAACAATCCATCTGGCCGTGTGTGTAATACAGCCACACACTTGTTGCTTATCGAGTCCCACCATGGTCTGTTTGTTTCCATCACAAAACTGGATGGGAACAATACAGCAGCTGCATTTCACTGTACAGCTGTTGTGTGAAAACACCAAGTGATGGTCAGTTGTTCGCCTCTCATATTTTCTCATCAGCTTTTAAGACCCGCTCAAGTCATTTGCACTCAATATCAGCCAATACTTATTGGAGCATCCCTGCCTCTTTCCCTTCTTCTGCTCCCTCAGTTGCCCTGGTGGGTGTGTGTGTCTGTGTATCTATCTTTAATCCAGTCTTTCTCCTGTGAAGAGACTGTCTGGCTCTCAGTATTTACTGTCTGTCCTCTAAGACAAGTGATTGCATTGTATTATTACAGCTTTTGCCCAGGTGCTCTGGTTTAGATCCTCACTCCCCTAACTATTGGTTAGATGTAATATTTCACTGGTTGACAACATATCAAGAGTTTCTGACAAAGGGGTGATGAATCAGGTGCACTTCTAAAGTGTTTGTGTACACTCAGTAGGAAAGCTGCCAATTACAGCCTGTCCTCTGTTTAGGTTGGTCTACCATGCAGTAGGTTGTGAAGCACAGTGACACACAGCCAGCTGCCAATGATATCATGAGCATTGTAGTCAATGTCCCTCTGAGCCATGTCTGGCCTCATTGCAGAAGGGAAAGTGGAGACCTCAGAACTTGCCAATACTTTGGTTTCGCCCAGTTCTGTAGTATTATGTAACCCACTTACGCAACAACTAAACATTTCTGTTTTACACACAGAATAAGGAAATGAAAGGGAATGCCCCAATCGTTCAGTCCTCTAAAAGAGTTTAATAACTCACCACCTCTGTCAATCTGTGCAGCCAGACATTGTAAAAAAGATGTCCATAAACCCCGACATTGTAAAATATCCAACTGTTGTCGAGTATCAGTTTGCATCCAAAACTAAGAGGCTAACAGATGTTTGGAAGGTCATTTGCTTATGAAACCAAGAACCCTGATGGAAGTTACGGGGGGCCCGAAAACAGATCAGTTATGATTCTCCCAGTACAGTTGTGTGATGCATGTGAGTTTGCAGCCCAGTGGGAACAGTCACAGGTGCACAATATTGACTCAAATGCTTGTATAGGATGTGAGATTACAGCAGGGGATCTGTAGGCAAATGTGGAAGGACCCAGTTTCCTTCTGCAGAGTGTGAAACTCTGAAAAACTCTGAAACTGAAAACATTTTAACATCACCTTCAGTTTGTGGGGTTGTTTTGGCCCTTGGTTTCTATCTGGCCAGTTAAAACATGTAAGTAGTTCCTCATTTTAAGTTTAAGATGAAAAACACTCATGGTGAATGTTGTAAAATTACTGTTTGCCCTGGCACTGTTCCTTTTTTATGGCGTTAGTGTTGTAAGGAATTGCGAGCTGTGTGACCAAGAGGAACGCCCTGAGTGACTCGGTGATGGTTGCATTTGCTCTTTACCACATACTCGACCACCAGCTCTGGTGGTTCTTGCGTCTAGCTTAAGGTCACTTCAACCCCCACCTTCTCTCTCCCTCATCAGAAGTGGCTAAATGCTGAGAAGAGTGTGTTAGTAATTATAGATTGGTAATCTGCATAATATGGAGGGGCTGTTTGCACCGCCTCCAGAGACATGTTCAGGGGGATTAGTCAGAGATGTTGATCAATACCGTCGTGGTTCAGCAGAAGAATGAGGTCTATCTAAGCTGTTTTGCTTTTCTTAGGCTCCTGTGGTAAAGATGACGGGTTTAGAGGTTAGATTGTCATCCTCAGATTTTTCATTCCCAGTCTCAAGTCAGTAAGAAATCCATTTAAAAAGTATGACATGGAAAGTAGTTTGTATATGTAATGTAATTTATTGTTAAAACATAAAAGATCGTTGATGAAAAGTTCTCCCAGCCTCCTTAACTCGCACTTCATGTCTACCAGTTGAATATAATTTGAAAGAACTGCTTATATCAGAGTACAAAGGTCGTGCTGAGTTCATGTGGTCTCCTTGGGTTTGGTGGGCAGTCATAGCTCTCAACCGACTTATTGGACATCCTCCTGCACCTTGGTGCCAAAAACTAGATGAAGCCCAGAGCTTGGTTATCAAAAGCAGCGTTTTTAAAATTCCATAGTGGGTGAGTAGAGCACACATCACCCACAGTGTTGTTAATTCTGGCATAAGCCAAGTCATGAGGCAGGGTCACTTAACTGCTGTTGTGGTTATGGGTTCAGTTGTTTGCACTGGATTGGCTGCAGTTTTTATTTGACTTCTCAGTTTCCTCTGACTGTATCAGTGTACTGCCTCTTTGTCACATGTATTGTCACTTCTGTCATCCAAGTGTTCTCATGTCTGTTCATGTCACCCATATTTGTGAGTGGGAGTACAGGGTTCTGGAAAGAGTGGTGCCCAATGCCCATATGGCCTGTCAGCCCACTATTCATCTGTGCATAGGAAAGTTGAAGCAGTTTCTACTCAGTTCATTGCGAAATCTGTTAAAAAACAAGCCATCCTTATAGGGTATGCTGCTTGGTTAACTGTAACTCTGAAGTTTAGAACATGCACACACACGTGCCCAGCCTCATGCTGGTTTTGTTTACCTGCCACCACGTTGCAACCCTGTACAACGATCCTGCCCCTAGTTACCTAGCCAGGCAGCCTCCTCCTAGTTTGCTCTTCAACTGTCATTGTAAGGTATTGATCTGAAGTGCATTTATTTGTAAAGCGGGCCATGGCTGCAGTTAGCACTCAGGCAACCCATCACCCCACCAACTATACTGGGGAAATGATGAAAACATGCCTCTCTTTCTACAACGCAGTAACATTTGTCAGACAGTTGCTCATTTCCTGCCTGATTTCTACTTGTCACTGTCTGAATAATTTCATTAGCATTCTGTAATGTTATTATATTACTTCTCTTTGGTTCAGGTGTATGTGAGGATAAGTAGTCTCTCAGTGATTAGTGACTGATGTTGTTATTCACAGCCTCAATGCAGGAGCACACATTTGGACCTAACCTTTTGGGTTTAAGTGGAAGCACACATGCTCACACATGCCTGCGTGCTAATGTCTGAGTTTAATGTTATCACCTTGATTTATGTGCATAATGAATAAGTTTGTCTGATATTTTGAGTAGAGATGTGATTGTATACCTCTCTTTGTTTTTTTGTGTTGTGTCCCTGTAGGGGTTTTGCAGCACAGTTTCCCTTCCTGAAAGCCTGCTCTTTGTGTCCACCCTGGATGGAAACCTGCATGCTGTTAGCAAGAAATCAGGCTCTATCAAATGGACTCTGAAAGAAGGTAAGAGGAGGGGACCAGAGTCGAGTGTGATTCACTGTCAAGTTTTTCTTTGTCTGCTTGTCTCGTAGGCATAGTTGCATTTGTAAAATAAAAACAAAGTGGGTTTGTGTGCTGCCACAGAGAAAACAATGAGATCCCATTGTGTTTTTTGAACCACAATGAGGTACTTTTGACATTTTCAGTCTTCATTTATGTCATGGAGAGTATGCCAGAACACAACAATAAGAGTGATTTTTAAAGAATTTAACAAAATTCTAAAAAAAAATTGTCCAGTTATATCCTTCAAAGTTTAAAGAATTGAACAAAATTTCCATAGGTGAAACTTTCTACTCTTCTAACTTTAACTCCTCTAATACTGACTTAATTACAGTGAATGATTTCAAGTCGTTGCTAGTTGATACCATATCCTGTCACTGCTACTTGGGTTTTATGATTATCCAAACTTGTGTATTGATTTGAACAGATGTGAACAAAATGGAGGCCACATTACCAAAATTTAAGACACAGGATTTGAACTTGCTACCATTCTTAATACTATACAAGAACTAAATCTGCTGTAAGTCATTCATATTTTCTAATGCTGTTTAAATATTTTTTGAGTGTAAACAGGGCATATATTTTAAATTATGATCACTTGAGAACCACAAAAAAGCCCCTTTTTCCTCGTTTATTGTTTCAATGCATATACTTGTAATATATTTTGTCAAAAAATACTGTTTTTGCTTTTTTATTGGTATTACTGAGTTATACAAAATGGTTTCTGAGATGAAATTTTATGTTCAGGCCATGCTTGAGTAAATGCTGTGAGATGTTCTGTTAGGCATGGAAACTGGGTAATTATTAACTGAAAGAGGGGCAAATATAGTCTGTAATCAAGGTCAGAATGGGCAAGGGTAAGTAACTTTGCTGTAGTATCACCTGCACATACAGCATGTGCTGTGATTAGCATGTTACTGTCGGCACTATACACTTTTTACAGTGTATACAGTTACATGAGATAAGATAGACTGAAGGGTTATCGGAAATAGTGTGCTGAAAATGTCTACTTTAGATTTTTATTGTTTTGTGTAGTTTTATCTAGTTATAGCATTCATTAGTTTTCTTGTTTGAAGAATTTCTCCTACTCTGTGAGAAGGAAAAATCAGTAAAATAAATCAGGTAAAATTACCCAGAACCCTAAAATAATCTCACATTTTTCATGAAAACAAGATTTTAAGAAACAGTAAAATTAAAGTGGTGTGGGCCTGCAAGTCCTGGATAGATCCACCTAATGGCCAAATCATTAATAATCACGGGCAGAGGCTGCTTCCTCCGCATCATCTGTTTTCCTGGAAGAACTGTTGAATATAAATTTGACCAGTTCTCCACCAGGCTTTGTACACACCTGTTGTTGTGTTCCAGTCAGGCAACCAAACACCGACAAAAATCCCAGCACAACTCAGCCCACATGTATGTCCTCTCACTGTTTGCTTGTCACTCTTTGTTGGCTTTGTGTACATGCATTTGTATTTCAGCCAATGAGTGTTAATGTCCCTCTGTGCAACATGGTAAACCATTGTTTTCTCACCACCTTCTGCAATTACATTTAATAATAAATATGGATGAGTCTTGAGCACAACAGTCATCAACCACCTTCAGGTAATCCTATGCAGACCCCACCCCCTTCCCCAGCTATTGTTGACCCTCTCTGACACCTCTACAGAGATCAGCACCATCTGGTCCACGCCCTGTATGTTCACACTGTTAGGAGGTGTGTGTTTTTATAGTAGCAACAGTTCGGGCCTCATGCTTTTACTCTTGGCTTAAAGAACCATTGTTGTGTTTTAACCTATTATTATCACTGACCATGTTTCAAATAGGTTTTTTTTTTCTTCAGATTTTTGAATGGTCAGTTATTCATGAAGGTATGAAAATCCACTTGCAGAGACTCTGAATGTGAAAAGTCTGCACTTCCTTAGCCTACAACACAACAGTAATATAACTTATAATGTAATAGCATAAAAAAGTTAAGACTAATGTTCATTGTGATGGATCACATACTGTATCTCAAGTTGATTTTCATCTTCTGCTGAACGGAAGCTGATCGCTGCCTAGAGGGTAGAACCCACTGTTGTACTTTTTTGGAAAATGGGAGGCAGTATTGTTAATGTATGACATTAGTAATAAAAGGGGTTCAAAATGCAAAAACTTGATGTGGTTCCTGGGAGGCATTTCAGGGAGAAAAATTAACAACTCACTCATTTATTTCCAATATTGAAATATAGAGTAAATTTTTTTTTTCAATGATTTAGGCTCATCAATCTCTTCTCAGCAACAGGTTAAAATGTTAAGTACTTTTTTTTTAAGAGGATGAGATCTAATATGAGCTCATTAAACAATCGCATACAATACCATAGCTGTTACCTGCCAGGCTCATTCATGAAGAGCAGTTAGCAGATATGACTGTTTGCCTCAGGGGAATCAGTTTTCATTTGGACTTTGTGTTCTTTGTGCGGTTGAATGTCATCAATGTTCATGCCATTTTCTTGCTCAACAACTACTGGCCATGGTTTCTATTGTCGGCTAATATTCTTGTCAGTCCTGACTTGTATCTTGTCTCCTGTTCTCTCCTCACAGATCCAGTTCTTCAGGTCCCCACACATGTGGCAGAGTATGTATCTTTTTGAGCTTTTTTTCCGCATGTGTGCATGTATGTTTCTTTGTGTGTTACACATGTCTGTGACAAAAGACGGTGAATGCAAATGGTTGTGGTAACCTGTTGAGCTTGTCTTATCTGACAGTCAAACTAATTGCTGACATAATCTCCTTTTACTGGTTGTTAGTGTGATGTTGTACCTTCTTTACTCTTTCCTGCAGACCAGCCTTTCTGCCTGACCCCAATGATGGCAGCCTGTATTCTCTTGGAGGAAAGAACAACGAAGGCCTCACAGTAAGAGAAAATAACTTTATCACAAACTATAATCTCTCCCCTTTTGTAAGAAACATCCCTTTCAGTTCCCTCTTCTACAGAAAAATGTTTTCTCTGAACATTTGTGTGTAAAAGTCATGCTGAAAGTAATGCACGCTCATTCTGCAAGACAATCCCCATAAGATATGTCTGATGATACGGTTATCTGATTTGAATTTGTGTGCTCAAACAGAAATTACCGTTCACTATTCCTGAGTTGGTCCACGCCTCTCCCTGTCGCAGTTCTGATGGAATCCTTTACATGGGTAAGGCTGATTTTCAATAAGAAATTAAGTATGTCTTTTGGTTAAACGCATGTTTGCTACACTCTACGTGTGTATCGACTGCTGTGACATTTGAATAAGTTGAGTGAGTGCAGTCCATGTCCCCATGTGTCTCCTCACCTTAATAAACCGGTGTTATCTGGCTTTAACAGAATACATAACCGTACCTTTCTATTCCACTCAACCTGCGGTCGTAGCTTGTGCTCTTTTGAATTTACAACAGTTAACAGGGGAAAGGTAATCTACCATAGTGACTGTGTCATTGTTCGAAGGGAAGCAGATGACATTTGCATCCTCGCAGTCATTATCAGTGTGGCTTTTGTTTTCATTCAACTGAAGCTGCAGCCAGCACAAAGCATAGCGGAGATACAAAGGCTGCAGCCTGAAATTCTCTCTTTAAATCAGTCCATGTATGAGAGTTTGTAGGATTTCTTAGGCTAGATCATCCTCCCTCCTCAGCTGGTTTCTCTGAATCCTAGCAGCTGTGACCTGATTTTGTTGTTTTTGTACTCATCTATAATAGCTATGATTAGGGTATTACTGACACTCCCTGCACTGACAAAACAGATGAGATGCCGGTACAAAGAGGCCATGGGTTGTTCATTCAGTGTTATAATGGTAACACCCATCACTATGAAGGTTAAATGGTTGCATGTTGTTTTGCTTGCTTGTTATTGTACACCACGCACCTTTTTGGTCATTTAACAATTCTGTTTAGATAGCCCAAAATTACAAATATGTCTCAGAGGGTTTTACGTACTTTTACTCTGCACTTTCTACCATAAAACCCCTGATTCAGATAAGGAAAATACCACAAAAAAACCTTCAACAGGAAAAAAGAGAGAAACCTCACAGAAAAACCCTCTTCCTGGGTGGACCGATATGCAATAGGTGTCACATTTACAGATTAGTCAGAAGTGCCAGTAGTAGAAACACAATGATAATGATAACACAATAAATATCAAATGTAACAAGTTTCTTAAATGTTTAATATTAAACAGAAATACATATGCAAAAGCAATATAAATGGTTTAATCATGGCAGAGATAAGTCATTTTGTTTGTGTTTTTGTAGGTAAGAAGCAAGACTTGTGGTATGTGGTGGACTTGCTGACTGGTGAGAAACAGCAGACGCTGACTTCCTCCTTTGCTGAGATGCTGTGTCCCTCTTCATCTCTGCTCTATCTGGGACGCACAGGTAAAAACAAAAACAACCCTGCAACACAAGTTCAGCTATTACAACTGACATTTGTTGCTCACCTGGCCAGCCTTATCTCGGTGAGATTATCAGTTTGCATTGCAGCCCATCCCATTCAATTGTTGATCTCATCTGGCTAATCGGTAGGCCTATTTGTCTTGCCTACTCTAAACCGAAAGTGTTGGCAAACCTTTATTTTCCTTCTGCTCATCTCTACTGATGTCCCCACCCGCCTTAACAAGACCACCAGCAGTGTTTAAGCCTGGAGAAGCAGGGGTAATTGTAGACAATGTCCTAGAGCGTGAATCTTGCTATTATCCCTTAACTTGGTGTCAAGTCAAAGCTCACTTTGTCACCCAACATCAGTATTTAGGTTCAGTTTTCCATTCTTTGAGTCCCACCTTTTGAAGAAGAAGAAATCCAACACTGCTTTGCATTTACGCCCAGAAATGGATACGCCACACAGTTTCAGTGTCCCAAGCCTGTCCATGTTACATAAGGAAAGCAAAACAATACAAATATTTTTTTTTCCCTGTGTGGATAAGTTCTCCTTGTTCATCTTCTTGTTAGAGTACACCATCACTATGTATGACACCAAAAGCAGAGAGCTGCGCTGGAATGCCACCTATTCTGACTACGCCTCCACCCTTCCTGATGATGACACCAAATACAGTAAGACTCTTAGACACTCTGGTTCTATTGTAGCTTAAATTTCTGACAGACAATTCCAATTACTCATCTGTTCATTGGTCTTCCCCACAGAGATGGCTCACTTTGTGTCCAATGGTGATGGACTCGTGGTGACTGTGGACAGCGAATCTGGAGACGTTCAGTGGGTGCAGAACTATAACTCTCCGGTGGTGGCCATGTATATCTGGCAGCGCGAGGGCCTCCGTAAAGTTCCCCATACTAATGTGGCAGTGGAAACCCTACGTTACCTCACTTTCATGTCTGGAGAAGTTGGCCGCATCACCCAGTGGAAGTACCCATTTCCCAAAGAGAAGAAGCCCAAGAATAAGTTCATGTAAGCCAACTGACATCAGCAAAATTATTTAAAATGATTCATCTGGTTTCTAAAGTCTGTCATACTTTTGAATACCATCCAGAGAACAAACATTAGCCAAACACTTTTAAACATGTCAGAGCCTTTAGTACTTATTAATCATAGGTTCCTAAATTACTAAAGGGTGAGATCAAAACGTACTTTATTTATTTAAGATTGCTTCATGTTGGGATGGAGTTGGGTCTAGACATGTAATATCTAACAAGTGAGTGCAGATTGGCCTTGTTTCACCGCTGGTTTCACACTGCAGCACGTTTTATTTTTACATACTGTGTTCACACCTGCTCTTGCTGGAAAGAACAAATAGGACTTTCAGTGGTTGATCCACTGTGAAAGTTTAGACTATTTAGGGAGGTGATGGAGAACTGTTCTTCTCCATTTTGAATCTATAATGGTACATTTACTCAAGATCGTGTGCTGTCACACTTCTGTTTAGCATTAAACAGACATAGTGTAATGTATTTTCACAAGTGAACAAGCCATTTCTTAACTATGCTTTTCCTCTTTTCAGGGCCACATTGTATGTGGGTAAATACTCTACCAGTCTGTATGCTTCTCCCTCTCTGGTGCACGATGGAGTCACTGTGGTGGTGAGTGACAGTTGTATATCTTGATTTAAGCAAAACACAGTCCTTATCACCAAGACATGAACATAATACATGCATGTTTACTTCTAAAATATTTGCAAGTTTTGTATTTACTTACACATTTATCATCTTGTTACATCAGTGTTCATTTTTGGTTAATAGTTTCCTGGTATGCGCGTGTGTGTGTGTGTGTGTGTGTGTGTGTGTGTGTGTGTGTGTGTGTGTGTGTGTGTGTGTGTGGAGTAAGTAGAATACTGTTTTTAGAAGACTACACTTGATTTTTTTTTTCTTTGAGGCATCTGACAGGAAATGTATCTGAATTCCTTAAATATTTGTGTGTGTGTGTGTGTCTGTGTGTGTACGCGCAGCCTCGTGGCAGCACCTTCCCCATGCTGGAGGGTCCTGACAGCCAGGAGACTGAAGAGGACAAGGAGTGTGTCATCACACCTAGCACCAGTGTCAAGTTCAACGCTGCACTCAGAGAGCGAAACCGTATCAACTTCATGAGGAACTACCTGCTTCTCATAGGTATTTCAGTAGTACATAAACAATGATATCAGGTCTAAACTATCAACTCTGAGTAAGGAGACCTTCCGTGGTACAGTGAGGGAGAAACCTCCAGGGGCAGCACCTAAAAAGGGAGGAAATTTTAGTTTCACCAACAATTCACACAATACGGTCTGACATCAGTAAAGATGATTACTGTAAAATGATTACTGTGTGTTTCACTCTCATTTCTGTTCACTGCATTTTGAAGTCCAGGGCCTTAAATGGTCCACTGCACTTTGAGTAACTGCGTTGCAATAAGTTTATTTAGTAAAGCACCTTTCACAGAAATAAAATATAAGCCACAAGATATAAGTTAAAGAAAAAACATACAAACAAAAACAAAGACAACAAGGTACACCAAAAGAAACTGCTAGACATCAAGTTGAGACAAAGGCCAATTTGAAAAGATGGGTCTTAAGTTGCTTTTTAAAAGCTCCTACAGAGACTGCAGACTGTATGTCTAAAGAAAGACAGTCCCATAGTGTTGGAGCTGCTACTTCAAAGGCATGTTCACCTTTTGTTTTCAGTCGAGAGTGAGGGACAGTCAGTAGGCCCTGGTCAGGAGACCTAAGCGATCTTATGGTGATATAGGATGGAGAAGGTCACAGATCTACTCAGATGCCTGTCCATGCAGGGCTCTATATGTGTAAACAAGAACCTTAAAATGACTCCTAAACCTGATGGGAAGCCAATATAAAGAACATAAAATGGGTGTGATGTGAGTCGTCCTGCTGTACCTGGTTAACAGCCTTGCAGCAGCATTCTGGACCATTTGTACTGAGACTGCCCTCTGCTGGATGATAAAATGAGTAGAAGTTTAACAATATATAGTATTTACTGTTAATTTAAACACAAAACATGTAAATATCTTGACTGCAATAAATGTTTGGTTCAGATGTACATCTATGATTTTGCAGCTGTTGCTGATGATTAATGAGTTCACTCTCCATTTCAGGTCATCATGAGACACCTCCTGAAGCTCACACCAAGATCCTGGAGAAGTTCCCAGACAGCTTTCCTCGCAATCAAGGCAATGTCATCCCACCTACCACTGACAAGAAAGTAGAGGAGGTCTGTGTGTGTGTCAGTGTGTGTCCCATGATTTATTTTAATATATTTGTCAGATATACCCAAGCATCTGTGCAGATTTTCTCACCCTGTCCTCACTTCTTTGGCCCCCCACTGTTCTCTTCATGTTGCAGAAGGTGAACGATAGTGGTATGGATGACGGCCCCCCTACTCCTCTGCCTGAAACATCAATCCAAGAACCCGGGGCCAGTGGTCGCATTGTGCGGCCAGAGGCCCCTGTGGATTCTATGCTAAAGGACATGGCCACCATCATCTTCTCCACTTTCCTCCTGGCTGGCTGGGTGGCCTTTGTTATTACCTACCCTAAGGCAAGTCAAACATCACCACCTAGTGGACTGTTGAGTAGCTGCCTCTACCTAATGTTAACAGATAACATTTCATGTGGAGAAACAAGATTAAAAGGCTCAAATCCACTTGCAACTAGCGCTCATACATTCCACATCAAACAACTATACTGACAACTTTACAAAAAGAAGAGTTTTGTTATTCTAAGATTTTTAGACATAATGTTCTCTGTTACTGCAGAGTGTGCACAAGCAGCAGCAGCTGCAGCACCTGGAGTTCCAGAGACAGATGGAGGAGAGGTTGGAGCTGCTCCAGAGGCAGCAGCCGTTCCCCCCTGCAGACGTAGGCCTGGGTTTGGCCTCAGACGGTGACTACCTGGAGGTGGCACACACCCGCTCTGAATGCTCAGACCACAGCAGCCCCAATGTCACCCCCCGTGCTTCCAACCACTCCAATCTGTCCGTGTCTGAGCTGGGCAGCTCTGCCAATGAACATGAAGATGGAGGTAAAGATGGAGAAATTAAAAATATTTTCACACTCTTTCTTTGCGCTTATTCAGCACTTCAATGAACAGTTATAACCCAGTTTTCACTGAAATTATATATTTCTTTTTAGAAGAGGACTCCAATATTGTCAGAGTGGGCAATATAACTTTCCACCCCAAAGAGGTCTTGGGTCATGGTGCTGAGGGCACCATTGTGTACAAGTAAGTCGACTAGTCAACAATTATTCATGATAATTTTAATTTAATTAGTAAAACACTGAAGAAATATCCCTACATCACGATGTTGCATTTCCATCGTTCCTCCACAAGGGGTCAGTTTGACAACCGTCCTGTGGCA
Source organism: Thunnus thynnus (assembly GCF_963924715.1). NCBI lineage: Eukaryota > Metazoa > Chordata > Actinopteri > Scombriformes > Scombridae > Thunnus > Thunnus thynnus. The sequence goes on from NC_089533.1 coordinate 15,587,065, forward strand.
GTCAAGAGAATTCTCCCAGAGTGCTTCAGCTTTGCAGACCGGGAGGTTCAGCTGCTGAGGGAGTCAGACGAGCATCCAAATGTCATCCGATACTTCTGCACTGAGAGGGACCGTCAGTTCCAGTACATTGCCATTGAGCTGTGTGCCGCCTCACTTCAAGAGGTACTGAATGGCTCAGAACACTTGAACACTTATTTCTTACCTGAGTGTGTACAGGCATAATTACTTTTTTAGGTGTCTTGGGAAACTTAGTTCCTTGTCTGCAAGTAAAAGGGCTTTGTAAGCAAAATTAATTAGCTCCAGTATTTTGCTCATTTTAATTGATGTTTCCACAATGATGCATTACTTTTTTGTGTAGTCAGCATGCTGTTGTTCTGTGGGTTTAACTGTACCATGTGATTTTGTGAAGTTTGGTTATAAGCAATAAGTGGAGGAAAATAGTCAGGATTCCTTCATGTCATGCGTCATTATTTATACAGCACAAAAACACTACAAGAAAGGAACATAACTTCAACCAAAATGACACAGCCTGTTATATTTATCGGACTGCACTGACTGCAATCTTCCATCTCTAGTATGTGGAGAGGCAGGATTTTGACCGTCATGGACTAGAGCCAGTTATGCTGCTTCAGCAGACCATGTCAGGACTGGCCCATCTGCACTCTCTCAACATAGGTATCTATCACTGAATATTAAACCACTTTCACATTCTCATAACCCATAAATATCTACACCCCAAAAGCAACAGCTTTTTTTTTTTGCCTTACCTTCATACTCTCCCTCCAGTCCACAGAGACCTCAAGCCCCACAACATCCTGGTGTCCATGCCCAACGCCCACGGTCGGGTGCGAGCCATGATCTCTGACTTTGGCCTGTGTAAGAAGTTGGCGGTGGGCCGCCATAGTTTCAGCAGAAGGTCTGGGGTGCCAGGCACTGAGGGCTGGATCGCCCCTGAGGTTCTCAGTGAGGACTGTAAAGACAACCCGGTGAGTTCAAAGGACAGTAGCAGCTCTCTCATGGAATTCATTAAGGAAACATATAGAAATTTTTTTTCTTTTTGCAAAAGTGTGCAACTATCTTATTTAGAAGTCTGATAAAACTATGACAAAAATAAGCTGCAGTTGATGAAACAATAGAGCCATCAAAGGAGCTTTTACCCAAATGTTACCCAGTTTTTACAGAATATAATCTTCAAACTGTCCATTGGGTGACTGTGGGACCTGAAGGAGCAAGAAATTTGAAAGATTAAACATTAAAATAAAAAAATAGATTAAAAGTTTAAGAAAAGTTGACAAAACTCACTGTGTGACCTCACAATACCTGTGATAATTTGACAACCAAAACATTTGTCCTTTATGGGGCTCACAGCATCTGATGTAAGTGACTCCTGAGAGTAGGGACATTTTAGGTTGTTGTAGCCATTTGTAATAGGCAGCATAACCACAACCTAATTTACTAAAAAAAACAACGTTGGCATATATTACTTGATACTTTGTATTATTTGTGGTGTTAAATGTTCTCTTTTTTATATGTTTCACACTGACCTTCCTCTATCCTTTTACTCCTTGTGTCCCTTTTAGACCTGTGCTGTTGATATCTTCTCTGCTGGATGTGTGTTCTACTACGTGGTGTCTCAGGGTAGCCACCCTTTCGGTAAATCTTTGCAGAGGCAAGCAAACATCCTACTTGGCACATACAGCCTCGACCATCTGCAAACTGACAAACATGGTGAGGACTAAACTTGTGGTTTTATTATCTCAGATGACTGATTAAGTACAACAATAGGAAAGAAGTTGCTCTGTTATGTAGATTATTAGGTGCAGTAGAAAGGGTTTGGTACAGTTTTGATGGCAGAAATAACAGTTTTTATTAAGTGAATAAAATGTATTTGTGAACAATTGTCATGAACAGCATGTTTTTTATCATTGACTCTACTAGGGGACATTGTAGCCAGAGATCTAATAGAGCAGATGTTGAGCATGGAGCCCCACAGGAGGCCTTCAGCAGAGAGTGTTCTCAAACACCCTTTCTTCTGGAGTCTGGAGAAGGAGCTGCAGTTCTTTCAGGTTAGTCATTTTTCACTCATATGAAAATGCATTTCTTTTGTAATAAAGTGCAGTTAAAGTTCCTGTAGTGATCATATGTTTTAGTTTTACTGACATGTGGTTATAGGTAAGATTGTTCAAACCACATCCTTATGCAGTTGCTGCCAGTCAGTGCACTGTGCTGTTACAGACTAGTGCACACACACGCCTTCCTCTAAATTGCATTAATCTGTATGTATGCTCTGTTTGCTTGTATCACTGATACATGTTTCCAACCAAAACTTATTCAGATTTTAATGTGATGCCATGTAGTCTGTATTGGACTAGATTAAAAGCTGATTCTTAGCAATATCTAAAAAGCTCTGAATGCTTGTAGGATATACTGAATGCTTGTAGGATATATGAGGATCATCTCCTTTGGTTGACTCAATCCTTACAGACAAATCAAAGCTTGCTGATGCAATCCATTAGTAGCCATTATTAGTCATGTCTAATAATTCTATTATAGTAGACTGTACTTGCACCTTGATTCATGCAAATGGGACTCATTCATGGTTAAAATAAGTTTTTGTGTATGATAATGTTCTGAATTACAATAAGACCATAATAAGAAAAGGCATATTAGTTGAAATTAAATCTTTTTTTTTTTTTCACTTTTTTGTGGTTGCTTGCAGGATGTGAGCGACAGAATAGAAAAGGAACCGCTGGACGGACCAATAGTGAGACAGCTGGAGAGAGGGGGGAGGGCTGTTGTCAAGGGTGACTGGAGAGAGCATATCACTGTGCCACTGCAGACAGGTATGAGACCAACTAAAGTGTACACAACATGTTAAATACAAGCTCCTGGAGCCACTTTTTGTAAAATAGTTTTTGTTTCTCATGCTGCTTCAAACTTAGGGTTTTAGTATTGCACTGTTTCAGTTAACAGCTAGTTGGAGAAATGTTTTGCCCCACAAGCATGATGTACATTCAGAGTTGCACTGAATGTATTAGCTGTGTCCTGTTACCAGGAAATATTGCAGTTTCTGACTCTGGCTGTCGCTTCCTGTCAGCATTGCCACCCAATGTGTATCACAACCTCATGTAATTTTCTTGAACAGGTTGTCATTGGAACTTGCAGACTGATAAAAGTGATATTATGCGACTAAAGTATGTGTCATATTACAACAGCGTAGTATAAAAGTACACTCAAACAGCTACCTTTTTTATTTAAAAAAAATAAAAATAAAACAACTAATTATTTCAAACTTTCCAAAATTTTTTGACTGTTTCAATTGTTTCAAGTATCTAAGATATCAGATGTTATTTTGTTCAAACATTAAAAATCATCCACTGAACCTCTCTGTTTTATATTTTCTAAATTGCACTGATTGGTCTGATTCTTTAGTTGCTGCATAAAAAGGCAGATGTATAATTTCTTGCCTTCTTATTTACTAGTTGGTGGTTAATGAGCAAGGATTCATTCTGTGGGTGATGCATGCCGTTTTGTGTCTTTTGTTTGCAGATCTGCGGAAATTCCGCTCTTATAAGGGTGGGTCAGTCAGAGACCTCCTTCGTGCAATGAGAAACAAGGTAAGAGTGTATTTTAATGACTATGATAAATTGTGTTAAGTGAAACTAATTTCTACAGTCAGCCTTACGGTCTGTGCTCCCTCAACAGAAACACCATTACAGGGAGTTGCCCGCTGAGGTCCAGGAGACTCTGGGCTCCATCCCTGATGACTTTGTCTCCTACTTCACCTCCCGCTTCCCCCACCTGCTGATGCACACCTACCTGGCCATGCGGACCTGTGCCCCTGAGAGGCCATTCCTGCCTTACTACTCCACTGCAGAGCAGATTGCAAAAACACAGGCTCAGTACACACACATCGGGCCACAAAGACAAAATGAGCCATGCACTCAACACCTGCCAACAAACACATCACAACCCCAGGAATCCACACATTCATCACAACCAGTGCAGGAGTCGACACCTGCTGAATCAGTGCCCTCTACATCACCAGATGAGCCTGTATCTTCACACTCGCCAGTTCAGACAGTGCAGCCAGCAGAGCCAGAACTGTGCACACAGACTGACTTGCACTGTCAGACACTTGCCTCAGAGTCAACTACAGTTCCTCTCACACAAACAGGATCCAGTCAGTCTGAAATGCACACGCTGCCAGATCCTCTCACACTGGACAATGAACCAGTGTGAACCGGACCAGAGTCAGGTGGACCCAGCACAGACGGGGAGCATTGCCTTAAAGAGTGGACACCAAGTGGGGCTCAGTTGCTGTGCCGTGTGCTGGTGAGGACCAGGCCTGCAGTGCCTGGGATCCACTGCCTAGCATAGCAGCTGCACCCTGAATTAAGTGCCTTCTGCTCACCTGGGTTAAAATGTTCCCCGACAGAACCGTCCACAAGTCTGTCTCTGCCTTGAAGAGGTCAGATAACCAACATGGCATTGTTGGACATTATCTTGTAGCTGGACTGAGCAAAGAGAATTTTTTTATTATTATTTTATAATGGCATGTCCAAAATAGTGTTTGTCCCAAAAATCTCTGGCCTCTATTGTGGGAAACATTGTGTGGATGTTATTGAACACTTGGGTAGTTTTATTGTGCAATGTTGTATTTCTCAGTGAGCCTGTTCACTGCACAGATACTGTATGTATATTTTTGTATAGACCGATTCAGAATTTGGATCATTGATGATAAATCATTTAATGTGGCCAATGTGCCTTTTTTTAAAAATATCACTGTGCTGTATGGGTACAGATCTTTAAAATTAACTATGCTAAATGTGCTTGATTCCAGTTAATGCTGCTAGACTGCTTCTCTTTTTGTCAATCAAGACTTTATCGTGCTGACTCGGTAAGAGTGGGCTGTTCCAAAGGGTGTTCAGGTAAGCATCTGAATACTGTAGGTAATTTTAGCCTCATTTGATTATGTAGTCAAATATGAGTTTAGAGGTCAGGCTGCAGAACGCTCATGTATATGAACTTTTCAAGGGTGTCAAAGTGAAGTTAATGACTTGCACATTAAATTCTATTTTTTTTATACTAAGATTGTGTTTGTTCATTGATCTTGATGCATCTCAGTATGGAATATTTATCAAGGCTCAGTGCCTCAAAGAAAATGTAACACTTTTATTATTGTACATTAAAAAAATATGTCTTCATTTAACTGTAGCTGGTATGCACTCCAGTCTGTGTTAGGTCAGGTGCTCCAACCAATGTTAACTGTAGCAACAGTATGTGTCTGTTAATTAAATGTTTTGGAGCATTGTTAAGCACAATCAGGCCACTGACAAAAAGGACCTTTACAGAGTTATAGTGTATCTAAAACCAGACTCACAGATCAGGATATAAACCACCTACAATGCAATTTAGCCAGAAAGTAACAATTAAAGAAACACTCAAACATGATGGGAAATATGTTTGCTTACCATCAGAGGAGGAGATCAATACCAGTCTTATTTCTGTGCATTCAGGACAGAGAGGTTTGGGGATGTGGTGACATAACTTTGATCTAATGGAGAAGTGGAGGGATTACACATCTCATCTGAAATGAAAGCACTTTGAGATCCCTCAGAAGAAGCTACAGGAAGTTTTTGGGAAATGAAAAGTTTGGTTTACACTGTACCCTTCTACCACCACAACCGTGCCAGGGATATTATAAGAAACTCAAAATTGGATGACTGGGAAGTTACAATGCAATATGAACACAAACAACAGGTTTCTGTAATTTAGAGCAATAGACTCAGATGTCACCATTTGGCTTTTTTTGCTCCTTACTGTATGCTTGTAGGACAGCTTGCAACTTAGCAGCTGTGCATCTTACACATAAATGTTAACTAACAAAAGAATGACTCACTTCAACAAATCTATAAGCACTCTTCAACCCAGATAAACTTTTTTTCACCTAAAATCTCTGAAAACTATTGATGCATCTACACAAAAAGGGCTTTCATTCAATAAACAAAAGCTCTACCTCTTTACCTTTATATTCAGTCTCATAGTCTGTCAGGGCACCACCAGTAACAAAGATTCACAGAATTCACAATTCTTGGTTTTTGTGAAAGTTGACTAAATACAAGGACATCATATATGTGGTGGATGCTCATCATACTTAATGCAGATAACATTACTGTGTGTTTGCAAAGTATGTAGCTCTAAAAAAGAAAATATCAGTGCTGCTTTTTAACAACTTTATAATTATGTGAGATTATTTCTCTCTACAGTGTGTTATGGTATCCAGTGATGTCTGATTTATACCATTTGTGCTTTTTTTTTTTTTTTAATGATGTAACTCGTACTTTTAAGTCTGAGTCTTGGATAGAACAGTGTGGTTTGTGGCATAATGCAGCATTATGCACTATTAATGTAGTTTTCTTCATCAATAGCCAATAATTATATGGGCTATGTGTACATTTATACAAATACATTATGCAAGCATATAAGTACGATTTTAAGATACTGCTGCTTTAGTAGCCTATGAAAACTTTCACTATACAGTTATATTTTTAGCAGTTTCAGTGGAGAGACATTTCGCTGCCTCTTCTTTTGAGGGCAGCGGTTTTTAATTCAGTATTATTATCAGAAATATTTAAACGAGCGCGTCGTGCTATTTTGCACAATCTTGAACTTATTGACGCTTATTCATTTATAAAAACTGATTTACAGACTCTTGAGTGTAAATTCATCTCTGTGATTCGTGCAAGCACCCAGGTCTTGTATCATGCGTGGATCCATGAGGATCGTGGGGCGCATTTTCTCAGAAACGAAACTAGAGGATCTGAGCAGACGCAGTGAGAGTCATGCAGCCCAGTCGGCTAGCACGTCCTGTGCAGTAGCAGAAGTCCTACATGTTTAGGCGGCAACTACTTCTAGACTGCATGCTATTTTAAAAATCCACAGGAGAAAATGACTCAGTATTTAAGGTAAGAAGAATGATCGCCTTTCTTGTCGATTTTCTATTTTGGCTTTTGCTAATGTGCAGCGACAGTCGGTAAATGAGGCCAGTGAGAATAAAAAGAGGGGGAAATGGTCTGATATGATATCACAATTTGGACGCGCGTCGAAAAAACGAGTTTTAATCTCAAATGCATGAATATTTACTTTTACTCAAATGAGTTTATTAAACTTTATTAAGCTGAGCATTAATTTTAGTTTTTTTTTTTTTTAACTAAAATGAATCATTTTATAACTACATTTTGATAGATTAGTTAAGATAGATTAGTTAAGAGTTATTTTGTTGTTTAAGTTTTATATATAATGTTATATATAGTTTTTGTTAAGTTTTATATAGTACAATTTATATATAATATTTATATTGTATAATAGTTTATATAGTTAAGAAGTTATAAATGAAACATATTCTATTTAATCATGTTCAATAATGTTTTCTCATTGTCTGTTCAAAATGTTGGTCCAGTGTGTTGTTAATGACACGTTGCATGTTGTGACATGAAAGGTAACAGAATCAAACAGCTAAGTTTCTAACATAATACAGCCCGCTCCCTGTCGTTACCATGTACTTATAGGGTAACTAGCCTGTACCTACAGAGTAAGGACTGGGGAACAGTGTGAATTGAGTAATCCAGCCCGCTCCCTCTTGTTACCATGTAGTTATAGAAGAAAGAACATTTGGACCCTAACTATTAACCACTTAATGAAATCAAAATATGAACATAACAAAAATTAAATGAAACTTAAAAAAAAAAAAAAAAGTATCCCTGAGAGACCTCGCACTTAAAACAAGAATGATTTTTAAATAGGGGAAAATAAACTGTATTTTACACCAAAAGTCTTATGGGCTTGTACAGAGAACCCCAGGGTGTAGAACAGAGACAGAGGCAAGGAATTGGAATCGGATTATTGGTTTTATTACAACCTGATGTTCAGGGGAAAAAAGGAGCAGCAGAGTCTTTTGTGGTAAGTGGGGGCAGAGGCTGGCAGCCGAACCTGAGGCTGGGGCAGGTGCAGGGGGCTGAGCAGGGCAGAGCAGGGCAGGCAAAAAAGGGTCAAAATTAGAGACAGTATAATCCTGTATAACAGCAACAAATATTTTTTCTTTCTTATCCTGATCTGGTGACCTCTGAGATTTATTTTGGGACCCTTTTGGGGCTTCCGACCCCCAGGTTGGGAAATGGGAACCATTGTGCTAGGTGATAATAGACTAAATGTAACTGTATAATGTTTTCTTTTGCAGAGACAAGGTGACAATAGGTACACCCTGAAGTTGATTATGTGACAAAAGGAGAAAGAAAATCATGGGTGAGTGACCTGACAAGTTGTTTTTTATGAGATGTCCTTACTTTGATTACTTACAAGATGTTGTGGTAGGTAGAGACATGTGCAGTGAAAATTATCTTATTTTTTTGTCCACTTTCAAAGTTATATATACTATACCAACACTATAATAAAGGCATATTATAACTTGGTGCTCTATATGAGACTGGATGTGTGCAATATAATGACGAAACACAGCTCAGCATTTAGGGCAGTTTAGCAAACAACAATAATCAATTTACCATCATCTGTTTAAGCTAATATACATCATCAGGTCTAATCAAATAATTGGAAATTGGAATCTGTGTTGGAGTGCCAAGCCCTTAACATCACACATATACCCACATAAAAATAAAATTGATTAATAAAAATAATTTAAAAACAAACAAACAAAAAATATGAGCTAGTTTACTATGAGTAACTTGAAAGGTGTTGCTTGTGTTTATAAACTCACAGAGAATAATCACACAGTTTGGCCCATCACCAAACAGACAAAGTCAGCGACTAACCAGTGAACATAGTGGAGCATTTAGTAGCTTAAGAGCTAGTTATTTCCTTCAGAAGCTGGTGTAGACCAGACCACACCTAACAAGGTGGCCAGAATCATGACTCCAAATTATTGCTAACACTCCATGTCTGCTGTTTTGTTTTTTTTGTTTTTAATGTGGCTTGTACTTTGAAGCCTGAGTCTTGGCTAGAGCAGTGTGGTTTTACACTCTTGAATAAAATGGAATATCATCTCAGGAAATGGGTATAATGTGAAAAATACCTAGTGTTTACACATCTCTGTGTATGTATATTTGATTTGATTTATTGATTGGGACAGTGTGCAGTTTTTAAACATTAAAGATGCACTGCACTGGAGTTAGCTCAGAGCTAATATGCATCTGCAGTCCCCCACAATCAAAACATACAACAGCACAACAACAAACAAAGAAAGCAAAAAACACACAGAACACATCATACAAAATACAAAATACAAAGCTACACAAACAGCACATCACATTCACCCACAATGTCAATTAGAAATCAATTATGTAAACTTGTCAAATTAAAAGCAAGACTACTTACGCTAATGAGAAGACCATAGATGAAGTTTAGACTCTAAATCTACTAAAGACCAATCAGCTGTGTGGTCACACACAGTCTTTAATCTTTATTAATATTATTTAACCATCTCTGTCAGTTGGTATGTGAATGTATGTACAACAGTGGCGGCTGGTGACTCAAAAAATTGGGGAGGACAGGAGGAAAACCAACATGGAATCTTACAACAAACCGCATCAAACTATATCATTGTCCCACCTGATGAAATCCGAGGGGTGGGGGGCAATTTTATATGCCAATAAAACAATTTGCTTTCAAAAACAAAAACCCCTGAGTGGTGAAAAGGCTACTTCTTTAAAGACACTTGGCATATACATAATGTCTCTAAACAAAGAAGTGCCCATTTTAGCCATGGAGTGGATCAAATGTGTCATTTTACTAACAAAGTGAAATTCAAATTTATAGTACTGTTCTATTGTGACAACAAATGTATGTTCTCATCAAAAACAGACAACATATCACATGATTTACACGTGTTTCCTATGTATTTTCTTAGAAATAGAAATATATAAAGTAGCATAAAGCTTATAATGTGATACAGGTTCAGATCAGTGCTGAATACTAGAAAGATTGAACACTAAAAACATTCACAGATCTAAAAGTGTAGGTTCACATCAGAAAGTATTAATGCATGTATCAAATACATGACTTACACACCCTTATCTATATGTACGATATACAAAATAAAACCTTCCTCTTTTAAACAGTGAATGAAACAGCCTCTGTCCACATCATCAAAACTTGATGATAACAAACATTCACTGCTAACGTCAGTTAGCAGCTAGATAACTAATTAGCTGGTAAACATAACTCAAATGTCACATCGGACCCGTTAGATGCTGGTTTGATCGTTGCTCTTCAAAATCCCCGTTAGCAACACGCTGTCTGTCCATGACTTGTACTTACAGCAGTTTGTTTACTTTGTCTTAAATGAGATATTAAATTTTGCAATTAATCCACAGTTCCTATGCCTGCCAAACTGAGGGGGGGGGGGCGATCCATACGGATCACGGATCAACCACAATCAGTTACTCCACTAGTTAACACTTGTTATTCTAGCTACTTTAAGCTTATTACTCAATATACGGCTCAGCTTAAAACGAACTAAAGAAACTGTCAGAAGCAAGCAGCCAGACCTCCTGCACACTAATCATACAACATCAACAGGTGACTGAACAACCACTCAATTAAAAACGAATGAATGAGTGAGTCCAGACACCTCACTGTAACTTCAACAAGCAAACTAACGTTACCCACAACACATTATATGATCTCTGCTGCATTCTTGTTAAGGAGATAAAAAACACAAAAAAGCCACACAGAGACATTTAACCATGAGAGATGAAATTAGACCAAAGAGACAGAGAGAGAGAGAAGCTGTAGCCTATCTGACTCACGTTATCTGACGTCTTCTTTCTTTCATGGAGGTGAAGTATTCATGTCATAACGTCCATTGGTAGCTGTTGGTCATCTTGTTTGTTAGTTAAGAGAACTTTGTGGCTGCTGCTTAACTAGTCTGATATCATTAGCAACAATGACAAACAAGCTAACTCTACTGGTTGTTTCTCCGGTTGCTTCTCTCTCTAGCCTCCATGGCAGCGTCCTGCAGCTGCTGCACTGCACAGACCAGATAATTTCTCCCGCTAGCTTAACAACAGTCCTCAACAGTCCTTCCATGGATGTATAAAGAGTCCTTCAGGCTGCTACAACCCCCCCCCCCCCCTTAACTAGTCTGATATCATTAGCAACAATGACAAACAAACTAACTCTACTGGTTGTTTCTCCGGTTGCTTCTCTCTCTAGCCTCCATGGCAGCGTCCTGCAGCTGCTGCACTGCACAGACCAGATAATTTCTCCCGCTAGCTTAACAACAGCCCTTAACAGTCCTTCCATGGATGTATAAAGAGTCCTTCAGGCTGCTACAACAAGCTAACTCTTGCATTGGCTAACACAAGGAGCTATCTACTGCTGCTACTCTGCTTTACAGTGGAGAAAATTGAAGATGAAATCTGGAACCTGTCATTGGACCAACTCGATATCAATATTGCATTCTGGTTGTTGATTGGTAAGGGAGGACAGCCCCCCCCCCCCCCCCCCCGGAGCGTCATTTTACATGTCATGGCCAATCACAGATTAGCATGAAAAAAAAAGAAATACATTGAGTCCAATGTAAGAGATCCTGGCCTGCGGAGGTCAGCAGGCACCTGTCCTCCTCTGTCCCCCACTCCTCTGCCTCTCAAAAAATAGAGGAGGATCAACCTCGTCTGCCTCTATGGACCAGCCTCCACTGATGTACAATATGTGTAAAGAAGATTGTGTGTACATGACCCACAGCTGGCACAATATTATTAATTATTAGTGTTGCTATATTGATAAAGTTTAAAGGGTGTTTTCAAGAGTTTACAATGTGACAGAACGGTGTCCAAAACAAGTTCTTTAAAGATTCTTTTGTATGTATCATTCAAACTTTTATGACCTGCTTTGGCTGCACTGTTCATACACTGTATCTGGTAAACAGGCACCTCCTAGTTGATACAGGGGTGTGACTCACCATAGTTATATAATGTTGTGATAAATGGCACTCTAAAGGTCAAATAGGTAGGCTAATCCCAGCCTTTTTCCTTTTCACCTGAATGGACCTTACTCTTGAATGAAGCTTACAGTGTCATGCAGCCCAGTTAGCTGACACATTGTGTGCAGTAGCAGCAGTCCTGAAGGTTTAGTCGGTAACAACATGTAGACCTAAGAAAAAAATGTGACTTCAGGATATTTTAAAAATCTGCATGAGAAAAGGACAGTGTTCTCCCTCAGTATTCAAGGTAAGAAGAATGATCGCCTTTTTTTCAATGTATTGGTTTTTGCTATGGTAATGTGCAACAACATCAGGCAGGCCAAAGTAGATGAGAACAGAAAGAGGGGAAAATGGTCTGATGTGATAGAATAGAAATCACAATTTGGACACACATCAAATAAAACAAGTGAGTTTTATCTCAAATACATGAATATTTACTTTTAGTCATATATGAGTTTTGAAGCTTTCACTGGTCTTTAGGAAATACTTTCTCTAAACTGCTAATAACCCTATAATTCAATGCTTGTTACGATATATTTGGTAGAATACACATACGCACATTGTCTTATCTACTAACTGTCAAAGCCTACTTGATTGAAGCCCCTTAACCTTAACCATCACATACTCCAACCTAAAACCTAAGTCAAATTCAAACCTTGATCCTAAAACTAAATCTTAGTATTTACAACATAACTATAATAATTGGATGTACCTTATATGGCTACTATGTGTGTATGATGTTTTGAATTTTGTCCAATTTGTCTTGTTTGAACTACAAGCTCTCAAAAGTAATTTCCTTATTTTCTTTCCCAATTAATTAATTAATTCAATTTATTTATTTATTTCAATAAACTTTGCTCAGCTCAGCTCAACATACACACATACACGCACGCACGCACACACACACACACACACACACAAAACACACGTTAACACAAATTGACACAGGAACACAGAGAAAGGCTGAGTAATACATATCAAGGCTCAAGACTAACTTTTTACCTTTGCTGCACTGGTGCCAGGAAGATTTGGACAAATCCAAAGACTTAACTAGTCGTGTTTACAAGCAGTAGTGAGGACTTGTTACACAGATCACTTGTACACATAATCCCCTGGTGGACTGGCATGGTAATGTCAGCCGATTTGTCAGCCTGGTGATAAATCAGCTGACATTTTATCACTATTGGCATATGTATGTCTGCCGATAAGTAACAAGAAATTTGAAGTACAGACATGCCAAAGATATCCTTACCAAAAATTTTTGTGTATGTATGTAAAACAAAAATATATTGCAGTTTATTTTTTTAACTATCAAACATTGATAGCAATATCGGCCTCACAAAACTGGTATCGCTTAAAATGAAGTACCTACTTGTGAATCCTTATCACAGCTCATGGCAGTGCTGTGGACATGAGTTGTAAGCACTTAAAACAAGAATGATTTTTGAACAATGTAAAGTAAACCATATTTCACAGCTAAAGGGTCAAAATTAGAGACAGAAATACTTTTTCTTTCTTATCCTGATCCAGTGTCCTCTCAGGTTCATCTTGGGACCCCTGTGGGGGTTCGGACCCCAGATCAGGAAACTGGAACCACTGTGCCAGATGTTAACTGTATAATGCTTTCCTTTGCAGGAGGAAGGTGATAATAAGTAAACCCTGAAGTTGATTATGTGACAAAAGGAGAAAGAAAATCATGGGTGAGTGACCTGACAAGTTGTTTTTTATGAGTTATCCTTATTTTGATTACTTACAAGATGTTGTGGTAGATTGAGCTGTGTGCTGTGAAATTTATCTTATGGTTTTTTTGTCCACTTTCAAAGTTGAAATACCTCAAATACTCCTTTGTGCACAACAGTTTTGGCTCTACTAACCCTGTATAATAAAGGCATATTATAATTTGGTCTTCTATATGAGATTTGATGTGTGCAATATTATGATGACCCACAGCTCAGCATTTAGTGCAGTGTAGCAAAAAACAATAATCAGTTTACCATCTTCTGTTAAAGCTAATGCACATTGCCAACAGTAGCAAGAGTTGATTGTTGTTGTTGTTGTTGATGATGATGGTGATGACGATGATGTTTGTGTACTGTTCTGTATGGTGAATGTGGGAATGTATAATAAATGATGTCAGGGGCCAGTGCAGTAGATTAGCTTCTTCAGTGTTTTACCTTTTTTTATTTTGAGGATCTCAAAATTCTGTATTTTTGATTTTTTGTTTTTATCCTGAGTAATTTATTGTACTTTTTAATCACTGTATTTATGAGACATATGATGTGTAGTCATGTTGAATTATTTGGTACTGTACAGCAGCAGCATTGTGTGTCAAAGGCAAATTTCCATCGGGGAAAAAAAGTCTTATCTTATATCTAGTCTACCCACACAGTTGTGAACTCGTCAGGGTGGGACAACTTACCTTCTTATGATTTTTATACAGCTTGGTGACATCCCTGCATAGCTCCATCCATTTTATACCTAACTAAAGGTCTAATCAGCCAGAGTAATTGGAAACACCTATGTAGGTGTGACGAGCCCTTGATAACACAGATATATCCACATATGAAAATACTTAAATGGTAAATGGACTGTACTTGTATAGCGCCTTTCTAGTCTTCCGACCACTCAAAGCGCTTTTTACACTACAAATCACATTTACCCATTGACACACATTCATACGCTGAATGGGTACAGGGGCTACTATGCAAGGTCCTAATCTGCCCATTAGAGGAAATCTAATCATTCACACACATTCTCACACTGATGGCACAGCCATCAAGAGCAATTAGGGGTTAAGTATCTTGCCCAAGGACACATTGACATGGGGACAGGAGGAGCCGGGAATCGAACCACCAATCTGATTAGTGGACGACCCGCTTTACCTCCTGAGCCACAGCCGCCCTTTATCCTTTTTTAAAAATGAAAACATTTGACCTCCCTTTGAGGCTGCAAAAGTAACCATTTTATATTTACAGTGAATACAAACTCATTGATAGAATTTAAAGACATTTAAAAACAAACAAACAAAAAATATGAGCCGAATAACTACGTGTAATGTGAAAGGTGTTTGTGGTTACAAACTCACAGAGATTAATCACTCAATTCTGCATTTCCCTGTAGCTCTATGGCGCATTTTAGTGTCTTTCAGCTCATTGTTTTGGTTTTACAAACCACAACTTTACTGTTTTGATTCATTCTCATTAACCGTATTTCCAGCAGCAGGCAGCTGCTTTCAGAAAAAGTGCCCTAATATTATAGTCACAGACAGGTTAAGAAAGTTGCACAGTATTTAAACACAGATTAACACATTGCTGACAAAATAGATATTTTGGAATATATTCCATAATTAAAGTATGTGCCACTACCAAACTTCTCTAAATTTCCAAACAGCAAATATGCTTGAAGAGTGTGAAGAGAACTATTGTGCTTCTGTGACAATGAGTTTATAATCAAACTCATTGTTTTTTTTTTTTCTCAATATACAGCTGATGAACTTCAGCAGTCACCCAAGAATTGGACTGAATCTCAAGTGAGCACCTGGCTAAGATCTATTGGATTAAAGGCGCAGTATATAGAGAAACTCCATGAAGCAGGTGTAGATGGAAATGTCCTTCTTGCACTGAATGAGAACTTTTTGAAGACAAAGATTTGCATGAAATCAGGGCCTGCTCATTTGATTATTCAAAAGAGAGACGAGCTCCTTGATTCCCAGCAAAAGTCTCAGGAGAAGAAAAAGCCCACCGGCAGCAAAAAAACTGAGGTGGAGCAGAAAAACATCAAGCAGACATTAGTTCAGTGTCTACCTACAACAAGTGAAGGTCCCACAACACAGATTCCTGAAAAAGATCAAGATGTCTCAGAGGAGAGACAAACGGCTAAAGAACAATGTGTGCTGACCTCAAAGGAAGACTGCAAACCACGACCATTCGATCAAGAAGGCATTGACTTTCTATATGTAAAGAACAGGGTCCTGCAGCCTGAATCAGGGGCTTTTAATCTGACATCTCCATGCCATGAATTTAAGTCTTTTGCTGTAGCTGCTACCTTGGATCGCACAAGACTCCAAGCTAAATTTGCCAAAGAGGTTCTTAAATTTGCGACTGGCTGTATGAATATCAGATCAAATGGCACAATACACTTTGGTGTGATGGACAGCAAGGAAGATGCAGGATATGTGCACGGTGAGATAGTTGGTATCCCTGTAAAAGAGAAAGACATCTATGTAGATGCTTTGGACTACATTGAGAAGAGTTTCTCTTCTGACAAAGAGCATGTACGCCAGTGTGTGCGGCCACCAAGGTTCATTGAGGTGATGGATCAAGACGGTACAGAAAAGAAGTATGTGGTAGAGGTTGACATCGTGCCCTCAGTAAATATTGTTAAGGGCAAAGTGTATGCAGTTCGTTTGCCAAACTTCAAAGAGACAACCAACAAAGTAGAGTTTGAGAAAGAAATGACTTTGCGGAGAGTGGGTTCAAAAACAGAGCCAGTGAGCGACAAAGACCTAGGTGATTTTTACCAGCGGGTCAAAGATCGAGATACTCAAAGAGAAGAAGCAGAGAAATGTCAGTTTCTCAGTGCTCCAGGGATCTGCCAAGACCTTGGAAGAAAACTCACAATGCTAATGACTAGTGGAAAGAAATTCATCGAAAAGGAGAAATGGTTCATACTCGTCACAAACAAATTCAAACCTGATGACCTTTGCAACATTGACTGGCTGCTTAACATGAACATCTTCTGTGTGTTTGACTTTGACCCAGACTCAAAGATATCAGGTCTTTGCAGTAGATACCTTCAGCATCATGCAGCAAACATTCATTTTTTGCAGAGCTATAGGATATCCAGTGACACAAGCATTAAAGAATTCACAAGCAACTTGCATCTGTTTGAACAAACTAGCTGGATCTTTTGTAATGGCCGTACTGACTTCCAAGGAAATGAAACTCCATGTGATGAAATGACTTGGATCAAAACAAAAATGACTCTCCTGAGGGAATCTGTGTCTTTGATCTGTAAACAAATCTTGCCAAAAGGGACATTCCAGGTCATTTTCCTTCTCACATCACCAGTTGAGAAACCACTCTTGCACACCTTTTATGAGTTTTTCACAGACATGGAAGGCCATGAAGACATCATCTGCATCTGTGAATCAGAGAATAACTTTCAGAAATGGCAAAGCTTTGCAGAGGGTTCATGTGGACCAGAGACCGTGAATAATTCCAGTGTTGTTGGGATGAAAATGAGTCACATTAATGCAACTCTGCAGCAAGTACAACCTGTAAAAGCATGTGCAAAAAAACACCTGCCAGTCTTTGTGAAAGGGACTTGTCTTCTTGAGACACTTAAAGAGGAACAGATGTATTCTCTGGAGATTCTGACTGTTGATCATTGTGATGAAACAAGCGAAGACTTCATCAATGAGGAGAAAGAAAACATTGAACACCAGTTCTACCGTGGGGGGAGAGTGACCTGGTTGAATTTCTGGCTTGCTGAGCAAAAATATGTTGGAGAGGTAATTGAAAGAGATGCTTATGGAGAGGTTTCCCAACTTCTCCATGATGCTTTGAAATGGAATGCAGATCAGACTCCGGTCAATAGTATAAACATCTACCACCATCCAGGAAGTGGTGGAAGCACTGTGGCAAGACAAGTGCTGTGGAACAACAGGAAAGATTTAAGGTGTGCGGTTGCGAAGCCTTCATACTCAGTTGCTGTTGTTGCGCAACATGCCGTTGAACTTAGAGAATATGAAGAAAAAGATCCACAGAAGTGTCTTCCTGTGCTGCTCCTCATTGAAGACTCTGACAAAGAATATCTAGATGATCTCAGGAATGAACTAGAGGTTGCCATCAACGTCAAGAGAATCCAGTATGGAACACTATGTTTCATTTTGCTGAGCTGCAGACAATCCCATGATCCAGAGAAAAGATGCAAGAAGTCTCCATTACAGAATGTGTCCGTCACTCACAAACTGTCTGATCAAGAGAAAAGAAAGTTTGCTGGAAAACGACAGGTGCTTGAGAAACGATATGAGCCTCAGTTCATCCTGACATTTGTTTTGATGAGTGAAGGATTCAGTGAGGATTACGTTCAACATTTTGTGACAAATTTGCTCAAAAACATTGACCATAAATCTGCTGTCACTCGCCTCATTCACTATGTAGCACTGCTGAACACTTATGTTCAAAACTCTTTCATCTCTCAATCACATTGTGAAGCTTTGCTTGCCTTAACCATTCACTTGGAAAGGTTTCGGCAGTATGAGTTTGAGAGATTACTCGGTGATCAGGCTAAACTACTCTTCTTGCACCTTAGAGATGAGATGACACACATTGAGTCAATCAGAATCATCCACCCACTCGTTGCAAAGGAAATTCTCCAACAACTTCTGAGTAACCAACAGACCCAAAGCAGTTTGGCAAAGAATTTACTCTGTGAGACTGTGCTTTTCGAGCACAGATTTGGAAGGGACGAATATCTGTCATTTTTGAGAGCACTTTTCATTAGGCGAACCAGAATAAGCAAAGGGGACGAATATGATAGTTTTTTCTCTCCTCTGATTGAGCACGTTTGCGAAAACGAGAAAAGCCCAGGGAAAGCAATTGAGCTACTCACAGAAGCTTTCCAGCGTTTTCATGAAGATCCGTTCTTTGCACAGCAACTTGCTCGTCTTCATTATTCTTATGAGAAGTTCGAAGAGGCAAAACACTGGGCAGAGACAGCTGCTAAACAGCTGCCCAACAACTCATACATACTAGACACAAAAGGACAAGTGTACAGAAAGTGGTTCCAAGCTAAATGCAAAGCTATTGACAATGACAATGTACCAAAGACAGCCCAAAATACAGCAGATGCTGTGGAGACTGCACTGAAAGCCCTGGAGTGTTTTCAAGAATGTGAGAAAGCAGCTGAGGCAGATATGGAAAACGTTAACAGTTCAGGGTTTTTTTCTGAGGTTGAGGTTGGGTGCAGCCTGCTCAAACTGATCTCTTCATTACAAGTGTTTGCAAACAGAGGCAATGGCCATTCAGAGTGTATGAAGTACTTGTTAACAGATTACATTCCTGAGGAAGTTGAAGAATCCTGGCAACCATTTCATGGCCGTTTGAAAAAACTTCACAAGACAATGCAAGATGCCTTGGAATGGATTGAGGAAGACCTCAGTTACTTCCAAACAGACATTAGTGCAGATGAAGAAGAAACCCCTGAAAGGCCTGAGGAGAAGATAAGCCATCCACTGAAATGGTTGGCAAAAAAATCTTCAGAGTATGGGAAGTACTTCAGTGAAGCTGCACTGCTACAACACGGGCAGTTGATCCCAGCCAATTTAACTCCTTTTCAAAAACGCATGATCATTTGTCATCTTGGTGGAGGCAACATCACATCCATCCTCTCAAAGCTGACTGAGCAGAAGGATGCAGTGCGTCTTCTAGAGAGCATCCTTTCTCTCTACCCCAGGAATCCAATAAAGGCCAGATTTGGTCAAAGGGATATTGCCAACTACATAGTGGCCCACATTACTCTGAACTCCCTGTCACCTCAGTCTTCAAAAGTAGCTCCTCTGAAAGATCTACAGGCACTGTGTCATCAGTTCCCAACTGATAAAAGGAAATGTTTACCAAGTGCCCTGTTCTTGCTTACATTGCTATTTTGGCCAGAGGATCGTGACACAGACCATGAGAAAGAAACCAAATATGAAATTGTGCAATCAGCTGTTGAACACCTGGAAAAAGACTACTGGACCAAAATGAAGGACATTCCGCAGCGGAAGAGAAGGCTTTACACCCATTTTTTTCTGGGCAGTGGAAATGGATTGGATAAATTTGTCCACAAGAGAAAGTTTGAAAAAATCATTAAGGTGTTCTCAGTCTCTGAGAAACGCATGAAATGGTTAAGTGGTGAGGCATGGAAAAAGCCTGAGATTGCCCAGATGCTGAAATGCGTTTCTGGATGGACTGAAGATGGAGTGGTGTACCTTCAGGGCCCTAAGAAAAAAAAGTTCAGTATCCTGCCTCTTCATGTACCTTCAGTGCCTCATAGCAATGAAAACATCACGTTCTACTTGGGGTTTACCTTTAGAGGCCCTGTTGCCTGCAACATCATTGTGAAAAAATAGTTTGCCTTTGGACAATGATCACATACGGCTTTGTGTCAACTTGCATGGACCAAATATCCAGCAACAATGGACTATGAAAAGATCGATTCAAATCACTCAATGCTTCTTATGTCAGTTTGTGAATTAGGCAATATTTGGAGAAGACAAAACTAAATGTTGAAGCACACGATATGGTATGAGTATTGCATTGTTTTGTAAGATGTAAGATGTTTTGATATTTTATTTTTTTGTACCTGAATATACATATATAGGTCTACTCAAAAAAAGTGTCATAAGAATTAATAACAAGTTTTTGTGTATATCACATCTAACCTGGACTATGGCCGAATTGCAAAAAAACATGTTTATGTCACAAGGAACAATATAAACTGAATTTGCTACAGCTCAATGCTTTTCAAATAGTTACTTTTGAGTCCCTGTTCAGAACTGTATCTCTCTATACTCAGATTGTTTGTAGATCCAGTTGAGATGGACTGCAGCTCACACATGGCATCAAATTGCATCTCAAGTGACTATTTCTGCTTTGTGTTGTCAGGAAACTAGATGCTAACAAACAAAAAACAAGAGTCTGCTAATGACAATGCTAACATGCGAATGGTATAATGTTGACCATATTCACCTTCAGTTTAGCATGTTAGCATGACAGACTGATTGCCATCCCTAGAACCATGCTGCTAGCATACCTAAAAATAGGCATTTTCTCTCAGCCATACAACTGGAGAAGAGGAGTGTTGTGGCTTTTTGGTACCTCACTGTGAGTCTACTTGTGATCACATCACACAAGATGAATTTTGGTTCCAAGTGTGAGCAGGGCCTAAACTTCTAGTAGATTATGATACCTTATACTCATTCTTCTATATTTTCCAAGATGCAATGTATAATGTAATGCAATTCAATACAACTATATGTGTCAAAAAACAAAATAATCTTCAATTGTATCAATATTTTGACATGAAATGTGTAAAAAGCTTAAGAGCAACATTATTTACAGTTATATAGGAACGTATATACATTTTGATATGAAAATGTTTTTAGAAACATGCAGAATTTAGTGGTTGTATCGATATTGAATATCCATGAACTATGAAAACCTACTACTTCTTAGGATGAAACTGGAAATAAAACCAGTTGGGTTAGTGTGCATACCTATACTTTTTATAAATTTGATTTGTTTTTGAAATTAAGAAAGGTTTGACTCTTATTTATGTTCTTAAATATATGTAAAACATGTCACTGAATACAGTAAACTTTTTTTTTTCAATTTTAACTTTATGATGTCATTCCTTAAACAAACTACATCAATGTTCAGATTATATGAATTACACTGCAACAGCTGGCAACTTTACAAAACAGACCTGTTCTTACCTGAAAAATTAACATAAAGTAACACACCATATCAGGCTTGTATTTTAACACTTTGCACTTGGCAAATTCTAGAAATGCAAAAAAATGTATTCTTCAAAAAGAAAAAAATCATACCTTGCAACTTTGCAGTGTTAACAGTTGAAGAAAAAATATAAATGAGTTTCAATTTGTAACAGGAGTTCAGAAAATTTGTTCCAAAGGTTAAGGACCATTATTGCCAGTGCTTCATTATCTTACTATTTTACACTTGGAAACATTAACTTTGTTCATTGTGATACTTCTAAATACGTTAGAGATAAACCATATAACTTTAGAAAGAATTTAACGTATTATAAAATTACCTGAAAACCAGTGTACATTGTGTAAAATGTGTACAATGGCATGTTGTCTGTTTTCTCAATTTAAATCAGTTTAAAACATTTTGGACCAGTACACTGGATTTTATGAGACAAGTTAGGCAATACAAGATTAATACATTTTCTACTCAGAAAATTATTAAACAAACTAAAATTGTGATAATTCATTAAGACAAGAATCAAAATGGCTCAAAAGTTTGGTTGAACACATCACCAGCCAGCTTTCTGTTTCAATGTATGAACCTCATTTTAACTAGTGGTCATCAGATTTATATTCATTTGTGTTCAAAATTGAATTAGTTTTAATTATGACTATTAGAGGTAATTCAGGGATTAAAGTATGAAACAATTTGAGTGATTGGTAAACCAACACACATAATATGTATTATGAATAATAAAGTCTGAAATGATAAAACTAGCGAGGGTCTATCAGGAAACGAAACATCACATAATGGAAGTTGATTTAAATAACTTTGAAAGCACTTGTTACATTTTTTATAACTGATTTGTGTGTGTGTGTGTGTGTCTTTCATGTACAAAAAATGAGAGCAATAAGGAGGCGGGGGGGTTAGCAGCAGCAGCAATAATACGTTTGAGCACTTTTGTCCACGCATGTTTGCCGTAGTTGGACTCTAGCCTAGTCGTCTGAGGGCATATTAATATATTGTAGACGTTTTATTTCTAATCTAATTCTGCTTAATTTGTACTTTGTAACAATACGTTTCTTCTGCCTCGGCTCACACGTTTGAGGGAAAAGCCCAATAAATATCTCCGACACTGAACTGCTCGATAGCTAATGGCTAACCAGTCTAGCTGCCAGTGAGGATACAGCTCATGAAAAACATCAACAAACTAAACACAACAGTGAGTGAGAATGATTCTCTATTAGCTAAACGTTCACGATGCCTTTCTGTAATAGCTCCAACTTACTCTATTACTGAATATTTACAACATACGAGGAAAAGGCATGTGTTGCTAAGCTCACCTTAAATACCCTTTGACCTGAAAGTGCAGCTCTAATGAGGACACGGGTCTGTTAAACTGTACCGTAGCTGTGCTCCTCACCGCCATTGTTTTATCAACATGTTTGCACATCAGCCACCATGAGACCAGACTGGTTGGGTCAGTCCATGCTAAACAAAATAAGACCATAGCATATGAGAGGCTTCTTAATAATCCAGCAAAACCACATAACAATCCAGTGACGACAATGGGAATCCACCCAGAAAACTCCCAAGAGACTGATGTTTCCAGTGATAGTAGATGCACAATGTCCCCAGAGAGTCGGTTTGACTGTGCCAGAGACAGGGTCCTCAGCCAAAGAGAGTGTGAGGAGAGGGGCTGCTGCTATGTCCCCCTGCCCAACTCTGCGGGACCACCTTGGTGCTTCTACCCCCATTTGTACCCTGGCTACAAAATGGGACCCTTCACTCCCACCCCGCGAGGCCAGACTGCCACCTTGACTCGTGCCACCCCCTCCTATCTCCCCAAAGATATCCCCACTCTCCGCTTGGAAGTCACAGAGGAGACTGCAGGCTGCTTGCACCTCACTGTGAGTAACAAATACTCTAAGTAAAGTTTAGAAGACTATAATGTAGTTTGAGTGGGAAATGATACAAGAGCAAAATATGTGTTCCTCTGGCCGCTGAGGTTGGCACATTCAACAATGTTCAGGTTTTGCCCAGATTGTGTGATTTGTGAGATTTTGGAGAAGTGAAAGGTCCCACCTCCTTTTATATTGTACATACTATGATAATTTAAAAGAGTTAATTTTCCATGAAATTTCTCAACAAAACCCTGAAAAAAATTGGAGAAGGTCGTTAAATTTTTATGTGTTTATGTTTGCTATGTGTCTCAAAAGCCTGGAATAGAAGGTAAGATTGACTATTTAATTAGTATTTACTCTGATTTCTCTAGTATTATATAGCTTAGTAAATGTCTTTGTCAGTGATTATGACATCGACATTGTTAATTCATATGCCTTAGATCAAAAGATTAGACCCTCTACTTTTCTGTATGCACTGTTTATTAGGATGTGCTGATATAAAACTGAACTGACGTTTGTTTTCTCTCAAGCTGAAGGACCCATCCTCGCAGCGGTATGCATAATTTTTTGACTGTTTCAATTGTCTCAAGTGTCTAAGATACCAGATGTTATTTTGTTCAAACATTAAAAATCATCCACTGAACCTCTCTGTTTTATATTTTCTAAATTGCACTGATTGGTCTGATTCTTTTGTTGCTGCTTAAAAAGGCAGATGTATAATTTCTTGCCTTCTTATTTACTAGCTGGTGGTTAATGAGCAAGGATTCATTCTGTGGGTGATGCATGCCGTTTTGTGTCTTTTGTTTGCAGATCTGCGGAAATTCCGCTCTTATAAGGGTGGGTCAGTCAGAGACCTCCTTCGTGCAATGAGAAACAAGGTAAGAGTGTATTTTAATGACTATGATAAATTGTGTTAAGTGAAACTAATTTCTACAGTCAGCCTTACGGTCTGTGCTCCCTCAACAGAAACACCATTACAGGGAGTTGCCCGCTGAGGTCCAGGAGACTCTGGGCTCCATCCCTGATGACTTTGTCTCCTACTTCACCTCCCGCTTCCCCCACCTGCTGATGCACACCTACCTGGCCATGCGGACCTGTGCCCCTGAGAGGCCATTCCTGCCTTACTACTCCACTGCAGAGCAGATTGCAAAAACACAGGCTCAGTACACACACATCGGGCCACAAAGACAAAATGAGCCATGCACTCAACACCTGCCAACAAACACATCACAACCCCAGGAATCCACACATTCATCACAACCAGTGCAGGAGTCGACACCTGCTGAATCAGTGCCCTCTACATCACCAGATGAGCCTGTATCTTCACACTCGCCAGTTCAGACAGTGCAGCCAGCAGAGCCAGAACTGTGCACACAGACTGACTTGCACTGTCAGACACTTGCCTCAGAGTCAACTACAGTTCCTCTCACACAAACAGGATCCAGTCAGTCTGAAATGCACACGCTGCCAGATCCTCTCACACTGGACAATGAACCAGTGTGAACCGGACCAGAGTCAGGTGGACCCAGCACAGACGGGGAGCATTGCCTTAAAGAGTGGACACCAAGAGGGGCTCAGTTACTGTGCCGTGTGCTGGTGAGGACCAGGCCTGCAGTGCCTGGGATCTACTGCCTAGCATAGCAGCTGCACCCTGAATTAAGTGCCTTCTGCTCACCTGGGTTAAAATGTTCCCCGACAGAACCGTCCACAAGTCTGTCTCTGCCTTGAAGAGGTCAGATAACCAACATGGCATTGTTGGACATTATCTTGTAGCTGGACTGAGCAAAGAGAATTTTTTTATTATTATTTTATAATGGCATGTCCAAAATAGTGTTTGTCCCAAAAATCTCTGGCCTCTATTGTGGGAAACATTGTGTGGATGTTATTGAACACTTGGGTAGTTTTATTGTGCAATGTTGTATTT
The DNA here is from genome assembly GCF_963924715.1 of Thunnus thynnus. NCBI lineage: Eukaryota > Metazoa > Chordata > Actinopteri > Scombriformes > Scombridae > Thunnus > Thunnus thynnus. Next base: position 15,612,370 of record NC_089533.1, read on the forward strand.
CTCAGTGAGCCTGTTCACTGCACAGATACTGTATGTATATTTTTGTATAGACCGATTCAGAATTTGGATCATTGATGATAAATCATTTAATGTGGCCAATGTGCCTTTTTTTAAAAATATCACTGTGCTGTATGGGTACAGATCTTTAAAATTAACTATGCTAAATGTGCTTGATTCCAGTTAATGCTGCTAGACTGCTTCTCTTTTTGTCAATCAAGACTTTATCGTGCTGACTCGGTAAGAGTGGGCTGTTCCAAAGGGTGTTCACGTAAGCATCTGAATACTGTAGGTAATTTTAGCCTCATTTGATTATCTAGTCAAATATGAGTTTAGAGGTCAGGCTGCAGAACGCTCATGTATATGAACTTTTCAAGGGTGTCAAAGTGAAGTTAATGACTTGCACATTAAATTCTATTTTTTTATACTAAGATTGTGTTTGTTCATTGATCTTGATGCATCTCAGTATGGAATATTTATCAAGGCTCAGTGCCGCAAAGAAAATGTAACACTTTTATTATTGTACATTAAAAAAATATGTCTTCGCTTAACTGTAGCTGGTATGCACTCCAGTCTGTGTTAGGTCAGGTGCTCCAACCAATGTTAACTGTAGCAACAGTATGTGTCTGTTAATTAAATGTTTTGGAGCATTGTTAAGCACAATCAGGCCTCTGACAAAAAGGACCTTTACAGAGTTATAGTGTATCTAAAACCAGACTCACAGATCAGGATATAAACCACCTACAATGCAATATAGCCAGAAAGTAACAATTAAAGAAACACTCAAACATGATGGGAAATATGTTTGCTTACCATCAGAGGAGGAGATCAATACCAATATTATTTCTGTGCATTCAGGACAGAAAGGTTTGGGGATGTGGTGACATAGCTTTGATCTAATGGAGAAGTGGAGGGATTACACATCTCATCTGAAATGAAAGCACTTTGAGATCCCTCAGAAGAAGCTACAGGAAGTTTTTGGGAAATGAAAAGTTTTACCAAGTTGCTTTTACCACGCAACCGTGCCAGGGATATTATAAGAAACTCAAAATTTGATGACTGGGAGGCTAAAATACAGTATGAACATAAACACCAGATTTCAGTAACTTAGAGAACTAGACTCAGATGTCACCATTTAGCTTTTGTTGCTCCTTACTGTATGCTTATAGGACAGCTTGCAACTTCATAAGTTAATATTTCTGTTTTTAGATACATTTTCTTTCACAATCACACCCTGACACTGCTTCTGTGAACAAAACATCTTACACATTAATGTTAACTAACAAAAGAATGACTCACTTCACCAAATCTACAAGCACTCTCCAACCCAGATAAACTTTTTTTCACCTAAAGTATCTGAAAACTATTGATACATCTATACAAAAAGGGTTTTCATTCAATAAACAAAAGCTCTACTCATTACTTTTATGTGCCTTTTTAAAAAAAATATCACTGTGCTGTATGGGTACAGATCTTTAAAATTAACTATGCTAAATGTGCTTGATTCCAGTTAATGCTGCTAGACTGCTTCTCTTTTTGTCAATCAAGACTTTATCGTGCTGACTCGGTAAGAGTGGGCTGTTCCAAAGGGTGTTCACGTAAGCATCTGAATACTGTAGGTAATTTTAGCCTCATTTGATTATCTAGTCAAATATGAGTTTAGAGGTCAGGCTGCAGAACGCTCATGTATATGAACTTTTCAAGGGTGTCAAAGTGAAGTTAATGACTTGCACATTAAATTCTATTTTTTTATACTAAGATTGTGTTTGTTCATTGATCTTGATGCATCTCAGTATGGAATATTTATCAAGGCTCAGTGCCGCAAAGAAAATGTAACACTTTTATTATTGTACATTAAAAAAATATGTCTTCATTTAACTGTAGCTGGTATGCACTCCAGTCTGTGTTAGGTCGGGTGCTCCAACCAATGTTAACTGTAGCTATAGTATGTGTCTGTTAATTAAATGTTTTGGAGCATTGTTAAGCACAATCAGGCCTCTGACAAAAAGGACCTTTACAGAGTTATAGTGTATCTAAAACCAGACTCACAGATCAGGATATAAACCACCTACAATGCAATATAGCCAGGAAGTAACAATTAAAGAAACACTCAAACATGATGGGAAATATGTTTGCTTACCATCAGAGGAGGAGATCAATACCAATATTATTTCTGTGCATTCAGGACAGAAAGGTTTGGGGATGTGGTGACATAGCTTTGATCTAATGGAGAAGTGGAGGGATTACACATCTCATCTGAAATGAAAGCACTTTGAGATCCCTCAGAAGAAGCTACAGGAAGTTTTTGGGAAATGAAAAGTTTTACCAAGTTGCTTTTACCACGCAACCGTGCCAGGGATATTATAAGAAACTCAAAATTTGATGACTGGGAGGCTAAAATACAGTATGAACATAAACACCAGATTTCAGTAACTTAGAGAACTAGACTCAGATGTCACCATTTAGCTTTTGTGGCTCCTTACTGTATGCTTATAGGACAGCTTGCAACTTCATAAGTTAATATTTCTGTTTTTAGATACATTTTCTTTCACAATCACACCCTGACACTGCTTCTGTGAACAAAACATCTTACACATTAATGTTAACTAACAAAAGAATGACTCACTTCACCAAATCTACAAGCACTCTCCAACCCAGATAAACTTTTTTTCACCTAAAGTATCTGAAAACTATTGATACATCTATACAAAAAGGGTTTTCATTCAATAAACAAAAGCTCTACTCATTACTTTTATGTGCCTTTTTAAAAAAAATATCACTGTGCTGTATGGGTACAGATCTTTAAAATTAACTATGCTAAATGTGCTTGATTCCAGTTAATGCTGCTAGACTGCTTCTCTTTTTGTCAATCAAGACTTTATCGTGCTGACTCGGTAAGAGTGGGCTGTTCCAAAGGGTGTTCACGTAAGCATCTGAATACTGTAGGTAATTTTAGCCTCATTTGATTATCTAGTCAAATATGAGTTTAGAGGTCAGGCTGCAGAACGCTCATGTATATGAACTTTTCAAGGGTGTCAAAGTGAAGTTAATGACTTGCACATTAAATTCTATTTTTTTATACTAAGATTGTGTTTGTTCATTGATCTTGATGCATCTCAGTATGGAATATTTATCAAGGCTCAGTGCCGCAAAGAAAATGTAACACTTTTATTATTGTACATTAAAAAAATATGTCTTCATTTAACTGTAGCTGGTATGCACTCCAGTCTGTGTTAGGTCGGGTGCTCCAACCAATGTTAACTGTAGCTATAGTATGTGTCTGTTAATTAAATGTTTTGGAGCATTGTTAAGCACAATCAGGCCTCTGACAAAAAGGACCTTTACAGAGTTATAGTGTATCTAAAACCAGACTCACAGATCAGGATATAAACCACCTACAATGCAATATAGCCAGAAAGTAACAATTAAAGAAACACTCAAACATGATGGGAAATATGTTTGCTTACCATCAGAGGAGGAGATCAATACCAATATTATTTCTGTGCATTCAGGACAGAAAGGTTTGGGGATGTGGTGACATAGCTTTGATCTAATGGAGAAGTGGAGGGATTACACATCTCATCTGAAATGAAAGCACTTTGAGATCCCTCAGAAGAAGGTACAGGAAGTTTTTGGGAAATTAAAAGTTTTACCAAGTTGCTTTTACCACGCAACCGTGCCAGGGATATTATAAGAAACTCAAAATTTGATGACTGGGAGGCTAAAATACAGTATGAACATAAACACCAGATTTCAGTAATTTAGAGAACTAGACTCAGATGTCACCATTTAGCTTTTGTGGCTCCTTACTGTATGCTTATAGGACAGCTTGCAACTTCATAAGTTAATATTTCTGTTTTTAGATACATTTTCTTTCACAATCACACCCTGACACTGCTTCTGTGAACAAAACATCTTACACATTAATGTTAACTAACAAAAGAATGACTCACTTCACCAAATCTACAAGCACTCTCCAACCCAGATAAACTTTTTTTCACCTAAAGTATCTGAAAACTATTGATACATCTATACAAAAAGGGTTTTCATTCAATAAACAAAAGCTCTACTCATTACTTTTATATTCACCCTGTCAAGTCTGTCAGGGCACCACCAACCAGTAACAAAGACCCACAAAATTCACAGTTCTTGATATTGTGAAAGTTGACTTAAACACAAGGACATCATATATGTGGTGGATGCTCATCATATTTAATGCAGATAACATTACAGTGTGTTTGTATATTGTATATATATTGTATGTATATTGTAAGTATGTAGTTGCTCTAAATGTTTTTGTTTCTTTTTTTTTAAATGACTTGTACTTTTAAGTCTGAGTCTTGGATAGAGCAGTGTGATTTATTGCATAATGCAGCATTATGTACTATTAATGTGGTTTTCTTCAACAATATAGCCAATAATTATGTGTACTGTGTACATTTATACAAAGTACATACATTATGCTAGCATATAAGTATGATTTTAAGATACTGGTACTTTAGTAGCCTATGAAAACTTTCACTGTTCGGTTATATTTTTAGCAGTTTCAGTAGAGAGACATTTCGCTGCAGCGGTTTTTAATTCAGTATTGTTATGAAATATTTAAACGAGTGCGTTGTGCCATTTTGCACAATGTTGACGCTTATTGGTTTATAACAACTGATTTAAAGACTCTTGTGTGTGAATGTAATGCTCAGCATATGTGACTGGTGGTTCAGCTCTCTGATTCGTGTGAGAATGAGGGTCGGGGGTGCATTTTCTCTGAAACGAAACTGAGATCTGAGCAGACGCAGTGAGAGTCATTCAGCCCAGTCGGCCGACACATCCTGTACAGTAGCAGCAGTCCTACAGGTTTAGTCAGCAACAACTTCCAGACCGAAGAAAAAAGTGTGATTGCAGGATATTTTAAAAATCCACAGGAGAAAAGGACTCAGTATTCAAGGTAAGAAGAATGATCGTCTTTTTTTGCTTTTGCTATGGTAATATGTAACGACAGTCGGTAGGCAAGTGAGAACAAAAAGAGGGGAAAATGAACACGCATCGAATAAAACAAGTGAGTTTTATCTCAAATGCATGAATATTTACTTTTACTCATATATGAGTTTATTAAGCTTTTACCGGTCTTTAGGGAACTGTCTCCAAACTGCTAATAACCCTATAATTCAATGTTTCTTAGTGTATTCGGGGGAATACACACATAAAACATTACACACAATTGTCTTGTCTGCTAACTGTCTAACCATCCAATACCCCACCCTAAAACCTAAGCCAAATTCAAACCTTGACCCTAAAACTAAATCTTCTAATTCTTAATTTTTTTAACTAGGCTAATTCTTATTTACAACATAACTACATTAATTGGATGTACCTTTTATCCTTTATACAGTCTATGCCTTTTATGGCTATGTGCGTATGTTGATTTGAATTTTTTCCTAGTTCCTGTTTTGAACTGCAAGCTCTCAAAAGTAATTTCCTTATTTTCTTTCCCGATTAATTCGTCAATTAATTCAATTTATTTATTTCAATAAAATAAATTTAGGGGGTGCTGGGGAGGCTTAAAAATAAGTTGTATACTTTGATGAACATACAATGTTTGTCTATGAAAGGATTAATAATCATGTAAGAAAGAACATTTGGACCCTAACTATTAACCACTTAATGAAATCAAAATATCATTCAAATATGAACATAACAAAAATTAAATGAAACTTTAACAACAACAAAAAAAAAACCGAGAGACCCAGCACTTAAACAAGAATGATTTTTAAACAGGGGAAAATAAATTGTATTTCACACCAAAAGGGTCAAAATTAGAGACATATAATCCTGTATAACAGAAACAAATACTTTTTATTTCTTATCCTGTTCAGGTGACCTCTCAGATTTATCGTGGGACCCCTTTGGGGGTTCTGACCCCCAGGCTGGGAAATGGGAACCACTCTGCTAGGTGATAATAGACTGAATGTAACTGTATAATGTTTTCTTTTGCAGAGACAAAGTCATAATAAGTAAACCCCAAAGTTGATTATGTGACAAAAGGAGAAAGAAAATCATGGGTGAGTGGCCTGACAAGTTTTTTTTTTATGAGATGTCCTTACTTTGATTACTTACAAGATGTTGTGGTAGGTAGAGATGTGTGCAGTGAAAATTGTCTCTTTTTTTTCCACTTTCAAAGTTGAAATACCTAAAATATTCATTTGTGCACAACAGATTTGGCTCCACCAACACAATAATAGAGGCATATTATAACTTGGTGCTCTATATGAGACTGGATGTGTGCAAATTACAAAACACAGCTCAACATTTAGTGCAGTTTGGCAAACAAGAATAATCAATTTACCATCATCTGTTTAAGCTAATGTACATCCAATTGGAAACACCTGTGTAGTGCCAAGCCCTTAATATCACACATATACCCACATCAAATTACTTATCCATTTAAAAAAATAGAATTGATTAATAAAAATAATTTAAAAACCAACAAACAAAAAATATGAGCCAATTTACAATGTGTAATTTGAAAAGTGTTGCTTGTGGTTATAAACTCACAGAGAGTAATCACCCCATTCTGCAGTTCATGTAGCTCTAAGGAACATTTTAGCATCTCTCAACTCCTAGTTTTAGTTTTACGGATGACAACTTTGCTGTTTTGGTTCATTCTCATTCTCTTATTAAAATTATTCGCAGCAGCAGCAGGCAGCTGTTTTCAGCAAAAACACTCTGATAGTACAGTATAGCTCTGATAAACCCACTGTACGCTTCCTGCCCAGCACCAAACAGACAAAGTTAGCAACTAGCCGGTGAACATGGTGGAGCATTTAGTAGCTGAAGGGCCAGTTATTTCCCTCAGGAGCTGGTGTAGACCAGACCACAGCTAACAGGGTGGCCAGAATCATAACTCCAAATTATTGCTAACACTTCTCCATGTCTGCTGGATGTGTAATAGACAACAATTCACAATATCAGCTTTATAAGATGTTAGTATTAGCATCTGCCAAATTATAAATATAAAAATATATTGTAATATGTCAATGTTGTGATTACAGCTTGTTCAATTGCCCCTCAAGTGGCCCCTCAAAATCAAACAATACTCTCTTTAAAGATTAAAGTGTTCAGTACAAATTAATAGGTAACTTCCCTAAACTGCCTTTAGCAGTTAGGGAAATTAGTTTAGGGAAGTTGGTTTTGTATTCTTGTTGGTTTCGGTCTTTTCATGGGATTTGTTGACAAAATATTAAAAGTAGTCGCCATGACCAAACTTCTGCTTTTGCTTTAAGTGTGTGAAGAGAACAATCATGATTTTCTGACCCTATTATTTATAATCAAACTTATTGCTTTTTTGTCTTCTCTCAATATACAGCTGATGAACTTGACCAGTCACCCAAGAATTGGACTGAATCTCAAGTGAGCACCTGGCTAAGATCTTTTGGAGTGAAGGCACAGTATATAGAGAAACTCTATGAGGAAGAAGTAGATGGACAAATCCTTCTTGCACTTAATGAGGACTTTTTGAAGACAAAGATTTGCATGAAATCAGGGCCTGCTCACTTGATTATTAAAAAGAGAGATGAGCTCCTCAACTCCCAGCAGAAGTCTCAGGAGAAGAAAAAGCCCACCGGTGGCAAAAAAACTGAGGTGGAGCAGAAAAACATCAAGCAGACATCAGTACAGTGTCAATCTACAACATGTGAAGGTCCCACAACACAGATTCCTGAAAGAGATCAAGATGTCTTAGAGGAGAGACAAACGGCTAAAGAACAATGTGTGCTGACTTCAAAGGAAGACTGCAAACCACGACCATTCGATCAAGAAGGCATTGACTTTCTATATGTAAAGAACAGGGTCCTGCAGCCTGAATCAGGGGCTTTTAATCTGACATCACCATGCCATGAATTTAAATCTTTTGCTTTAGCCGCTACCTTGGATCGCACAAGACTCCAAGCTAAATTTGCCAAAGAGGTTCTTAAATTTGCGACTGGCTGTATGAATATCAGATCAAATGGCACAATACACTTTGGTGTGATGGACAGCAAGGAAGATACAGGATATGTGCACGGTGAGATAGTTGGTATCCCTGTAAGTGAGAAAGACATCTATGTAGATGCTTTGGACTACATTGAGAGGAGTTTCTCTTCTGACAAAGAGCATGTACGCCAGTGTGTGCGGCCACCAAGGTTCATTGAGGTGATGGATCGAGACAGTACAGAAAAGAAGTATGTGGTAGAGGTTGACATTGTGCCTTCAATAAGTATTGTTAAGAGCAAAGTGTATGCAGTTCGTTTGCCAAACTTCAAAGAGACAACCAACAAAGTAGAGTTTGAGAAAGAAATGATTTTGCGGAGGGTGGGTTCAAAAACAGAGCCAGTGAGCGACAAAGACCTAGGTGATTTTTACCAGCGGGTCAAAGATCGGGATACTCAAAGAGAAGAAGCAGAGAAATGTCAGTTTCTCAGTGCTCCAGGGATCTGCCAAGACCTTGGAAGAAAACTCACAATGCTAATGACTAGTGGAAAGAAATTCATCGAAAAGGAGAAATGGTTCATACTCGTCACAAACAAATTCAAACCTGATGACCTTTGCAACATTGACTGGCTGCTTAACATGAACATCTTCTGTGTGTTTGACTTTGACCCAGACTCAAAGATATCAGGTCTTTGCAGTAGATACCTTCAGCATCATGCAGCAAACATTCATTTTTTGCAGAGCTATAGGATATCCAGTGACACAAGCATTAAAGAATTCACAAGCAACTTGCATCTGTTTGAACAAACTAGCTGGATCTTTTGTAATGGCCGTACTGACTTCCAAGGAAATGAAACTCCATGTGATGAAATGACTTGGATCAAAACAAAAATGACTCTCCTGAGGGAATCTGTGTCTTTGATCTGTAAACAAATCTTGCCAAAAGGGACATTCCAGGTCATTTTCCTTCTCACATCACCAGTTGAGAAACCACTCTTGCACACCTTTTATGAGTTTTTCACAGACATGGAAGGCCATGAAGACATCATCTGCATCTGTGAATCAGAGAATAACTTTCAGAAATGGCAAAGCTTTGCAGAGGGTTCATGTGGACCAGAAACTGTGAATAATTCCAGTGTTGTTGGGATGAAAATGAGTCACATTAATGCAACTCTGCAGCAAGTACAACCTGTAAAAGCATGTGCAAAAAAACACCTGCCAGTCTTTGTGAAAGGGACTTGTCTTCTTGAGACACTTAAAGAGGAACAGATGTATTCTCTGGAGATTCTGACTGTTGATCATTGTGATGAAACAAGCGAAGACTTCATCAATGAGGAGAAAGAAAACATTGAACGACAGTTCTACCGTGGGGGGAGAGTGACCTGGTTGAATTTCTGGCTTGCTGAGCAAAAATACGTTGGAGAGGTAATTGAAAGAAATGCTTATGGAGAGGTTTCCCAACTTCTCCATGATGCTTTGAAATGGAATGCAGATCAGACTCCGGTCAATAGTATAAACATCTACCACCATCCAGGAAGTGGTGGAAGCACTGTGGCAAGACAAGTGCTGTGGAACAACAGGAAAGATCTAAGGTGTGCAGTTGTGAAGCCTTCATACTCAGTTGCTGATGTTGCGCAACATTCAGTTGAACTAAGAGAATATGAAGAAAAAGATCCACAGAGGTGTCTTCCTGTGCTGCTCCTCATTGAAGACTCTGACAAAGAATATCTAGATGATCTCAGGAATGAACTAGAGGTTGCCATCAACGTCAAGAGAATCCAGTATGGAACACTATGTTTCATTTTGCTGAGCTGCAGACAATCCCATGATCCAGAGAAAAGATGCAAGAAGTCTCCATTACAGAATGTGTCTGTCACTCACAAACTGTCTGATCAAGAGAAAAGAAAGTTTGCTGGAAAACGACAGGTACTTGAGAAACGATATGAGCCTCAGTTCATCCTGACATTTGTTTTGATGAGTGAAGGATTCAGTGAGGATTACGTTCAACATTTTGTGACAAATTTGCTCAAAAACATTGACCATAAATCTGCTGTCACTCGCCTCATTCACTATGTAGCACTGCTGAACACTTATGTTCAAAACTCTTTCATCTCTCAGTCACATTGTGAAGCTTTGCTTGCCATAACCATTCACTTGGAAAGGTTTCGGCAGTATGAGTTTGAGAGATTACTTGGTGATCAGGCTAAACTGCTCTTCTTGCACCTTAAAGATGAGACGACACACATTGAGTCAATCAGAATCATCCACCCGCTCGTTGCAAAGGAAATTCTCCAACAACTTCTGAGTAACCAACAGACCCAAAGCAGTTTGGCTATGAATTTACTCTGCGAGACCGTGCTTTTCGAGCACAGATTTGGAAGGGATGAATATCTGTCATTTTTGAGAGCACTTTTCATCAGGCGAACCAGAATAAGCAAAGGGGACGAATATGATAGTTTTTTCTCTCCTCTGATTGAGCACGTTTGCGAAAACGAGAAAAGCCTAAGGAAAGCAATTGAGTTACTCACGGAAGCTTTCCAGCGTTTCCATGAAGATCCGTTCTTTGCACAGCAACTTGCTCGTCTTCATTATTCTTATGAAAAGTTCGAAGACGCAAAGTACTGGGCAGAGACAGCTGCTAAAAAGCTGCCCAACAACTCATACATACTAGACACAAAAGGACAAGTGTACAGAAAGTGGTTCCAAGCTAAATGCAAAGCTATTGACAATGACAATGCACCAAAGACAGCCCAAAATACAGCAGATGCTGTGGAGACTGCACTGAAAGCCCTGGAGTGTTTTCAAGAATGTGAGAAAGCAGCTGAGGCAGATATAGAAAACGTTAACAGTTCAGGGTTTTTTTCTGAGGTCGAGGTTGGGTGCAGCCTGCTCAAACTGATCTCTTCATTACAAGTGTTTGCAAACAGGGGCAATGGCCATTCAGAGTGTATGAAGTACCTGTTAACAGATTACATTCCTGAGGAAGTTGAAGAAGCCTGGCAACCATTTCATGGCCGTTTGAAAAAACTTCACAAGACAATGCAAGATGCATTGGAATGGATTGAGGAAGACCTCAGTTACTTCCAAACAGACATTAGTGCAGATGAAGAAGAAACCCCTGAAAGGCCTGAGGAGAAGATAAGCCATCCACTGAAATGGTTGGCAAAAAAATCTTCAGAGTATGGGAAGTACTTCAGTGAAGCTGCACTGCTACAACACGGGCAGTTGATCCCAGCCAATTTAACTCCTTTTCAAAAACGCATGATCATTTGTCATCTTGGTGGAGGCAACATCACATCCATCCTCTCAAAGCTGACTGAGCAGAGGGATGCAGTACGTCTTCTAGAGAGAATCCTTTCTCTCTACCCCAGCAATCCAATAAAGGCCAAATTTGGTCAAAGGGATATTGCCAACTACATAGTGGCCCACATTACTCTGAACTCCCTGTCACCTCAGTCTTCAGAAGTAGCTTCTCTGAAAGATCTACAGGCACTGTGTCATCAGTTCCCAACTGATAAAAGGAAATGTTTACCAAGTGCCCTGTTCTTGCTTACATTGCTATTTTGGCCAGAGGATCGTGACACAGACCATGAGAAAGAAACCAAATATGAAATTGTGCAATCAGCTGTTGAACACCTGGAAAAAGACTACTGGACCAAAATGAAGGACATTCCGCAGCGGAAGAGAAGGCTTTACACCCATTTTTTTCTGGGCAGTGGAAATGGATTGGATAAATTTGTCCACAAGAGAAAGTTTGAAAAAATCATTAAGGTGTTCTCAGTCTCTGAGAAACGCATGAAATGGTTAAGTGGTGAGGCATGGAAAAAGCCTGAGATTGCCCAGATGCTGAAATGTGTTTCTGGATGGACTGAAGATGGAGTGGTGTACCTTCAGGGCCCTAAGAAAAAGAAGTTCAGTATCCTGCCTCTTCATGTACCTTCAGTGCCTCATAGCAATGAAAACATCACGTTCTACTTGGGGTTTACCTTTAGAGGCCCTGTTGCCTGCAACATCATTGTGAAAAAATAGTTTGCCTTTGGACAATGATCACATACGGCTGTATGTCAACTTGCATGGACCAAATATCCAGCAACAATGGACTATGAAAAGATCGATTCAAATCACTCAATGCTTCTTATGTCAGTTTGTGAATTAGGCAATATTTGGAGATGACAAAACTAAATGTTGAAGCACACGATATGGTATGAGTATTGCATTGTTTTGTAAGATGTAAGATGTTTTGATATTTCATTTTTTGTACCTGAATATACATATGTAGGTCTACTCAAAAAAAGTGTCATAAGAATTAATAACAAGTTTTTGTGTATATCACATCTAACCTGGACTACGGCTGAATTGCAAAAAAACATGTTTATGTCACAAGGAACAATATAAACTGAATTTGCTACAGCTCAATGCTTTTCAAATAGTTACTTTTGAGTCCCTGTTCAGACCTGTATCTCTCTATACTCAGATTGTTTGTAGATCCAGTTGAGATGGACTGCAGCTCACACATGGCATCAAATTGCATCTCAAGTGACTATTTCTGCTTTGTGTTGTCAGGAAACTAGATGCTAACAAACAAAAAACAAGAGTCTGCTAATGACAATGCTAACATGCGAATGGTATAATGTTGACCATATTCACCTTCAGTTTAGCATGTTAGCATGGCAGACTGAACCATGCTGCTAGCATACCTAAAAATAGGCATTTTCTCTCAGCCATACAACTGGAGAAGAGGAGTGTTGTGGCTTTTTGGTACCTCACTGTGAGTCTACTTGTAATCACATCACACAAGATGAATTTTGGTTCCAAGTGTGAGCAGGGCTTAAACTTCTGGACTTCTAGTAGATTATGATACCTTATACTCCTTCTTCTATATTTTCCAAGATGCAATGTATAATGTAATGCAATTCAATGCAACTATATGTGTCAAAAAACAAAGTAATCTTCAATTGTATCAATGTTTTGACATGAAATGTATAAAAAGCTTAAGAGCAACATTATTTACAGTTATATAGGAATGTATATACATTTTGATATGAAAATGTTTTTAGAAACATGCAGAATTTAGTGGTTGTATTGATATTGAATATCCATGAACTATGAAAACCTACTACTTCTTAGGATGAAACTGGAAATAAAACCAGTTGGGTTAGTGTGCATACCTATACTTTTCATAAATTTGATTTGTTTTTGACATTAAGAAAGATTTGACTCTTATTTATGTTCTTAAATATATGTAAAACATGTCACTGAATACAGTAAACCTTTTTTTTCAATTTTAACTTTATGATGTCATTCCTTAAACAAACTACATCAATGTTCAGATTATATGAATTACACTGCAACAGCTGGCAACTTTACAAAACAGAACTGTTCTTACCTGAAAAATTAACATAAAGTAACACACCATATCAGGCTTGTATTTTAACACTTTGCACTTGGCAAATTCTAGAAATGCAAAAAAAATGTATTCTTCAAAAAGAAAAAAATCATACCTTTCAACTTTGCAGTGTTAACAGTTGAAGAAAAATTATAAATGAGTTTCAATTTGTAACAGGAGTTCAGAAAATTTGTTCCAAAGGTTAAGGACCATTATTGCCAGTGCTTCATTATCTTACTATTTTACACTTGGAAACATTAACTTTGTTCATTGTGATACCTACTAGATACGTTAGAGATAAACCGTATAACTTTAGAAAGAATTAAATGTATTATAAAATCACCTGGAAAACAGTGTACATTGTGTAAAATGTGTATAATGGCATGTTGTCCTTACTGTTCTCATTTTAATTCAGTTTAAAACATTTTGGACCAGTACACTGGGTTTTGTGATTGTGACAAGTTAGTCAATACAAGATTAATACATTTTCTACTCAGAAAAGGATGAAACAAACTAAAATTGTGATAATTCATTAAGACAAGAATCAAAATGGCTCCAATGTTTCGTTGAACACATCACCAGCCAGCTTTCTGTTTCAGTGTATGAACCTCATTTTAACTAGTGATCATCAGATTTCTATTAATTTGTGTTTAAAATTTTAATTAGTTTTAATTGTGATTATTAGAAATAATTCAGGGATTAAAGTATGAGACAATCTGGGTGATTGGTAAAGCAACACACAGGAGCATATTTTAATAATAGTGTTGCACTCAGTCAGTGCTGTGGGTCTCTTGTTTGTTATTCTAACAGCAGCAACACTACAGGGTAACCAGAGTAATGAGGGTACCTTTTCTAAGCCGGCTAGCATACATCCATTAGCATGCTACAACTAAGTATTGTGTTATGGACCTCCAATGAGTTGTGTCCTTAAGAAAGTCTGAATTGAACTGAATAAGTAGTGCACTGCCAAAACATTCCGGGTGGAACTCACACTCTACATTTACTGTTCTGCACTTCGGAGAAAGTGAATTACTAAACTATTTTGACAGTAATTTTTTGGGTCATGGAGCATATTCTTCATACAACTGCACCGAACTGTAATGTCCGTACAGTGGGAAGAAGGCCAGCCGGCGGAGACAATATGATTCTCTGGGCAATGTTCTGCTGGGAAACCTTGGGTCCTGGCATTCATGTGGATGTTACTTTGACACGTACCACCTACCTAAACATTGTTGCAGACCAAGTACACCCATTTATGGTGGCCTCTTTCAGCAGGATAATGTGCCCTGCCACACTGAAAAAATTGTTCAGTAAAGGTTAAGGGAATGTGACAAAGAGTTCAAAGTGTTGCCTTGGCCTTCAAATTCCCCAGATCTCAATCTGATCGAGCACCTGTGGGATGTGCTGGAAAAACAAGTCCGATCCTCCATGGAGGCCCCACCTCACAACTTAAACTCAGGACTTAAACGATCTGCTGCTAACGTCTCGGTGCCAGATATCAGAGGACACCTTCAGAGGTCTTTTGGAGTCCATGCATTGACGGGTCAGAGCTGTTTTGATGGCACAAGGGGGGCCTACACACAATAGGCAGGTGGTTTTAATAATGTGGCTGATCTGTGTATGTCTGTTACTAAACATTTTGGAGCATTGTTGCACAATCAGGCCTCTGCCAAAAAGGACCTATTAAATTAAAGAAACACTCTCTTATCTCTCTGCATTCAGGACAGAGCAGTTTTGGCATGTGGTAACATAACTTTGCTCTAATGGAGAAGTGATCCAGGACACATCGGAGGGATTACACATCTCATCCGAAATGAAAGCCCTTTAAGATCCCTCAGAAGAAGCTACAGGAAGTTTTGGGAAATTAAAAGTTTGGTTTGCTCTGTACCCTTCTACCACCACAACCATGCCAGGGATATCATAAGAAACTCAAAATTGGATGACTGGGAGACTAAAATACAGTATGAACATAAACACCAGATTTCACAAATTTAGATCAGTAACATAGAGAATTGTATGCTTGTAGGAAAGCTTGCAAGGTCTAGGTTAAAATGTCTTCGTTTTTATTTACATTTTCTTTCACAATCACACCCTGACACTGCTTCTGTGACTATTTATGTTTCTATACAAAAAGGGCTTTCATTCAATAAACAAAAGCTCTACTCATTACCTTTATATTCAATCTCAAAGTCTTTCAGGGTGCTACCAACCAGGAACAAAGATCCAAAGAATTCACAAAAAGGCCCTTTTGTTATTGCAAAAGTTGACTTAAACAAATGAACATCATAAATGTGGTGGATGCTCATCATACTTTATGCAGATAAAGTTACCATGTGTTTGCAAAGTACGTGTGTGGTTACTCTAAAAAAAGAAAATCCTACTACTAATTTTTACAATTTTTATAGTTGTGTGGGATTATTTCTCATTACAGTGTGTTATGGTATTCAGTGATTGATACTTTTGTGCCATGTGAAGGTAAAAGTTGTTTTTTTTTAATATAGCTTGTACTTTGAAGTCTGAATCTTGGCAACATCAGTGTGGTTTTACACTTTTGAATAAAATGGAATATCATCTCAGAAAATGGGTATTATGGGGGAAATATTTTTGTTCCACTGGTCATTATCTGGTCATTCTCTATTCTGGGGGCAGTAAGTCATTACCTGTCTATTTCAGAGTGGTTCATCTCTCGGTCTACTGAGAGGTAAGTTTGCCTGTTATGAGCTGCTGCAGTGCAGGACCAACATGGCTGCTAGGAGCTAATTTTCAAAAGTATGGACCCATTTCGCGACTTGTTCTATTCAAATTGATACAATGAAGTAGAATACATAAGCATAATAAATCTCGAGTGTTGGTGAAGCTTGCCTGTCAAACACACATGCATAAAAAATGATTGTCATAACTGCCACAAGCAAAAACATTTGATTTTAGTGCACATATACACATGTAACGTACTGATTCATACAAGGAAGTTACACCATAAGTTCCGGGAAGTTACATGGTAAATGTTGGGAAGTTACACTTTAAAACCCCAATTGTTACTCCCTTGCTTCTCGTTTTGTTTTCTTCCGCTGTACCTACATTTAAGTACCAGTAAGAACTGCAAAGTATTTTATATGTACAGATTCATACGAGGAAGTTACACTAAGTTCCGGGAAAGTGATGGGAAGTTACACTGTAAAACCCAGGCTGTATTATAAAGTGTTACCCAATTGTTTTGTCTGTTCTGTCAAAGCCTACTTGATTGAAGCCCCATAACCATCACATACCCCACACTAAGACCATACCTAAAACCTAAGCCAAATTCAAACCTTGACCCCAGTCCCCAATATACTTTAAAACGTACATTGGTCGTGCATGTTCTCTTACATGGTTATGGCCCTTAAAAATAAGTTGTATACTTTGAACATACAATGTTTGTCTATGAAAGGAATAATAATCCGGTAAGAAAGAACATTTGGACCCTAACTATTAACCACTTAATGAAATCAAAATATGAACATAACAAAAATTAAATGAAACTTTAAAAAAAAAGTATCCCTGAGAGACCCTGCATTTAAAACAAGAATGATTTTTAAATAGGGGAAAATAAACTGTATTTTACACCAAAAGTCTTATGGGCTAGTACCCCAGGGTGCAGAACACAGAAACAGAGGCAAGGAATTGGAATCGGATTATTGGTTTTATTACAACCTGATGTTCAGGGAAAAAAGGAGCAGCAGAGTCTTTTGTGGAAAGGGGGGGGCAGAGGCTGGCAGACGAACCTGGGGCTGGGGCAGGGGCAGGTGCAGGGGGCTGAGCAGGGTAGAGCAGAGCAGAAGAATGGGCAGGATGAAGCAGGGCAGGAAGAGTCCGCAGGGCCTGAGGGAACGGAGGAGATCCAGAGTTAGTTCCGGGTAGATCAGGGGGGAGTCAGAGGCAGGAGTCAGGCCAGGAATGTTGCAGGCAAATAGAAACAAGAATTAACAAAAGGCTTCGACAGGTAAAGATTGTCAAAGAGCTGGACCGTGACTGACAAAGTAACTTTTTCTACGATCTGGCAGAATGTGGAGGTTGGGACCAGGTATTTGAAGCTGAGCAGGACGATGATGATGACTGGCAGCTGGTGACCTGACTCCACACACCTGACTCCACTCCTGCAATCAAACAAAAAGAGAGAGAGGGAAAGGGAGGGGGAGAGAGGCTGCCAGCTATGCAGAGGTAGAGAGCCTGACAAAAAGGGTCAAAATTAGAGACAGTATAATCCTGTATAACAGCAACAAATATTTTTTCTTTCTTATCCTGATCTGGTGACCTCTGAGATTTATTTTGGGACCCTTTTGGGGCTTCCGACCCCCAGGTTGGGAAATGGGAACCATTGTGCTAGGTGATAATAGACTAAATGTAACTGTATAATGTTTTCTTTTGCAGAGACAAGGTGACAATAGGTACACCCTGAAGTTGATTATGTGACAAAAGGAGAAAGAAAATCATGAGTGAGTGAAAAATAAAATTGATTAATAAAAATAATTTAAAAACAAACAAACAAAAAATATGAGCTAGTTTACTATGAGTAATTTGAAAGGTGTTGCTTGTGTTTATAAACTCACAGAGAATAATCACACAGTTTGGCCCATCACCAAACAGACAAAGTCAGCGACTAACCAGTGAACATAGTGGAGCATTTAGTAGCTTAAGAGCTAGTTATTTCCTTCAGAAGCTGGTGTAGACCAGACCACACCTAACAAGGTGGCCAGAATCATGACTCCAAATTATTGCTAACACTCCATGTCTGCTGTTTTGTTTTTTTTGTTTTTAATGTGGCTTGTACTTTGAAGCCTGAGTCTTGGCTAGAGCAGTGTGGTTTTACACTCTTGAATAAAATGGAATATCATCTCAGGAAATGGGTATAATGTGAAAAAATACCTAGTGTTTACACATCTCTGTGTATGTATATTTGATTTAATTTGATTTATTGATTGGGTCAGTGTGCAGTTTTTAAACATTAAAGATGCACTGCACTGGAGTTAGCTCAGAGCTAATATGCATCTGCAGTCCCCCACAATCAAAACATACAACAGCACAACAACAAACAAAGAAAGCAAAAAACACACAGAACACATCATACAAAATACAAAATACAAAGCTACACAAACAGCACATCACATACACCCACAATTAGAAATCAATTATGTAAACTTGTCAAATTAAAAGCAAGACTACCTACGCTAATGAGAATACTATAGATGAAGTTTAGACTCTAAATCTACTAAAGACCAATCAACTGTGTGATCACACACAGTCTTTAATCTTTATTAATATTATTTAAACATCTCTGTCAGTTGGTATGCGAATGTATGTACAACAGTGGCGGCTGGTGACTCAAAAAATTGGGGAGGACAGGAGGAAAACCAACATGGAATCTTACAACAAACCGCATCAAACTATATCATTGTCCCACCTGATGAAATCCGAGGGGTGGGGGGCAATTTTATATTCCAATAAAACAATTTGCTTTCAAAAACAAAAACCCCTGAGTGGTGAAATAGGCTACTTATTTAAAGACATTTAGCATATACATAATGTCTCTAAACAAAGAAGTGCCCATTTTAGCCATGGAGTGGATCAAATGTGTCATTTTACTAACAAAGTGAAATTCAAATTTATAGTACTGTTCTATTGTGACAACAAATTTATGTTCTCATCAAAAACAGACAACATATCACATGATTTACACGTGTTTCCTATGTATTTTCTTAGTATACAGAAAGTAGCATAAAGCTTATAATATGATACAGGTTCAGATCAGTGCTGAATACAAGATTGAACACTAAAAACATTCACAGATCTAAAAGTGTAGGTTCACATCAGAAAGTATTAATGCATGTATCAAATACATGACTTACACACCCTCATCTATATGTACATATACAAAATAAAACCTTCCTCTTTTAAACAGTGAATGAAACAGCCTCTGTCCACATCATCAAAACTTGATGATAACAAACATTCACCGCTAACGTCAGTTAGCAGCTAGATAACTAATTAGCTGCTCAGCTGCAGCACATTAAACAGCTGGTAAACATAACTCAAACCGTTAGATGCTGGTTTGATCGTTGCTCTTCAAAATCCCTGCTAGCAACACGCTGTCTGTCCATGACTTGTACTTACAGCAGTTTGTTTACTTTGTCTTAAAATTTTGCAATTAATCCGCAGTTCATATGCCTGCCGAACTGGGGGGGGGGGGGGGGGGGGGGGGGGGGGGGCGATCCGTATCAACTAAAATCAGTTACTCCACTAGTTAACACTTGTTATTCTAGCTACTTTAAGCTTATTACTCAATATACGGCTCAGCTTGTAACGAACTAAAGAAACTGTCAGAAGCAAGCAGCCAGACCTCCTGCACACTAATCATACAACATAAACAGGTGACTGAACAACCACTCAATTAAAAACGAATGAATGAGTCCAGACATCTCACCGTAACTTCAACAACTAACGTTACCCACAACCATTATATGATCTCTGCTGCATTCTTGTTAAGGAGATAAAAAAAACACAAAAAAGCCACACAGAGACATTTAACCATGAGAGATGAAATTAGACCAAAGAGACAGAGAGAGAGAAGCTGTATCTGACTCACGTTATCTGACGTCTTCTTTCTTTCATGGAGATGAAGTATTCATGTCATAACGTCCATTTGTAGCTGTTGGTCATCTTGTTTGTTAGTTAACAGAACTTTGTGGCTGCTGGTTAACAAGTCTGATATCATTAGCAACAATGACAAACAAGCTAACTCTCCTGGTTGTTTCTCTCAGGTTGCTTCTCTCTCTAGCCTCCATGGCAGCGTCCTGCAGCTGCTGCACTGCACAGACCAGATAATTTCTCCTGCTAGCTTAACAACAGTCCTTCCATGGATGTATAAAGAGTCCTTCAGGCTGCTACAACAAGCTAACTCTTGCGTTGGCTAACGCAAGGAGCTATCTACTGCTGCTACTCTGCTTTACAGTGGAGAGAATTGAAGATGAAATCTGGAAACTGTCATTGGACCAATTCAATATCAATATTACATTCTGGTTGTTGATTGGTAAGGGAGGACAGCCTCCCTTGGAGCGTCATTTTACGTGTCATGGCCAATCACAGATTAGCATGAAAAAAAAAGAAATACATTGAGTCCAATGTAAGAGATCCCGCCCTGCGGAGGTCAGCAGGCACCCGTCCTCCTCTGTCCCACACTCCACCGGACCAGCCTCCACTGATGTACAATATGTGTGAAGAAGATTGTGTGTACGTGACCCACAGCTGACACAATACTATTAATTATTAGTGTTGCTATATTGATAAAGTTTAAAGGGTGTTTTTAAGAGTTTACAATGTGACAGAACGGTGTCTAAAACAAGTTCTTTAAACATTCTTTTGTATGTATCATTCAAACTTTTATGACCTGCTTTGGCTGCACTGTTCATACTGGCACTGTATCTGGTAAACAGGCACCTCCTAGTTGATACTGGGGTGTGACTCACCATAGCTATATAATGTTGTGATAAATGGCACTGTAAAGGTCAAACAGGTAATCCCAGCCTTTTTCCTTTTCACCTGAATGGACTTTACTCTTGAATGAAACTTGCAGTGTCATGCAGCCCAGTTAGCGGACACATTGTGTGCAGTAGCAGCAGTCCTGGAGGTTTAGTCGGTAACAACATGTAGACCTAAGAAAAAAATGTGACTTCAGTATATTTTAAAAATCTGCATGAGAAAAGGACAGTGTTCTCCCTCAGTATTCAAGGTAAGAAGAATGATCGCCTTTTTTTTCAATGTATTGGTTTTTGCTATGGTAACGTGCAACAGCAGGCAGGCCAAAGTAGATGTGAACAGAAAGAGGGGAAAATGGTCTGATGTGATAGAATAGAAATCACAATTTGGACACGCATCAAATAAAACAAGTGATTTTATCTCAAATACATGAATATTTACTTTTAGTCATATATGAGTTTTGAAGCCTTCACTGGTCTTTAGGGAATACTTTCTCTAAACTGCAAATAACCCTATAATTCAATGTTTGTTACGGTATATTTGGTAGAATACACATACACACATTGTCTTATCTACTAACTGTCAAAGCCTACTTGATTGAAGCCCCTTAACCTTAACCATCACATACCCCATCCTAAAACCTAAGCCAAATTCAAACCTTGATCCTAAAACTAAATCTTAGTATTTACAACATAACTATAATAATTGGATGTACCTTATATGGCTACTATGTGTGTATGATGTTTTGAATTTTGTCCAATTTGTCTTGTTTGAACTAAAAGCTCTCAAAAGTAATTTCCTTATTAAACCCAAGCAGTAGTGAGGACTTGTAACACAGATCACTTGTACACATAATCCCCTGGTGGACTGGCATGGTAATGTCAGCCGATTTATCAGCCTGGTGATAAATCGGCTGACATGATTATATCACTATTGGCATGTGTATGTCTGCCGATACGTAACAAGAAATTTGAAGTACAGCCAAAGATATCCTTACCAAAAATGTTTGTGTATGTATGTAAAACAAAAATATATTGCAGTTTATTTTTTTAACTATCAAATATTGATAGCAATATCGGCCTCACAAAACTGGTATCGCTTAAAATGAAGTACCCACTTGTGAATCCTTATCACAGCTCATGGCAGTGCTGTGGACATGAGTTGTAAGCACTTAAAACAATAATGATTTTTGAACAATGTAAAGTAAACCATATTTCACAGCTAAAGGGTCAAAATTAGAGACAGAAATACTTTTTCTTTCTTATCCTGATCCAGTGTCCTCTCAGGTTTATCTTGGGACCCCTGTTAACTGTATAACGCTTTCCTTTGCAGAGGGAAGGTGATAATAAGTAAACCCTGAAGTTGATTATGTGACAAAAGGAAAAAGAAAATCATGGGTGAGTGGCCTGACAAGTTGTTTTTTATGAGTTATCCTTATTTTGATTACTTACAAGATGTTGTGGTAGATTGAGCTGTGTGCAGTGAAATTTATCTTATGATTTTTTTGTCCACTTTCAAAGTTGAAATACCTCAAATACTCCTTTGTGCACAACAGTTTTGGCTCTACTAACACTGTATAATAAAGGCATATTAAATTTCCGTCTGGGAAAAAAAAATCTTATCTTATCTTATATCTAGTCTACCCACGCAGTTGTGAACTCGTCAGGGTGGGACAACTTACCCTCTTATGATTTTTATACAGCTTGGTGACATCCCTGCATAGCTCCATCCATTTTATACCTAACTAAAGGTCTAATCAGCCAGAGTAATTGGAAATACCTATGTAGGTGTGACGAGCCCTTGATAACACAGATATATCCACATATGAAAATACTTAAACGGTAAATGGTAAATGGACTGTGCTTGTATAGCGCCTTTCTAGTCTTCCGACCACTCAAAGCGCTTTTTACACTACGAATCACATTTACCCATTGACACACATTCATACGCTAAATGGGCACAGGGGCTACCATGCAAGGTCCCAATCTGCCCATTAGAGGAAATCTAATCATTCACACACATTCTCACACTGATGGCACAGCCATCAAGAGCAATTAGGGGTTAAGTATCTTGCCCAAGGACACATTGACATGTGGACTGGAGGAGCCGGGAATCGAACCACCAATCTGACCAATCTGATTAGGACGATCCGCTCTACCTCCTGAGCCACAGCCGCCCTTTATCCTTTTTTAAAAATGAAAACATTTGACCTCCCTTTGTGGCTGCAAAAGTAACCATTTTATATTTACAGTGAATACAAACTCATTGATAAAATTTAAAGACATTTAAAAACAAACAAACAAAAAGTATGAGCCGAATAACTATGTGTAATGTGAAAGGTGTTACTTGTGGTTACAAACTCACAGAGATTAATCACTCAACTCTGCATTTCCCTGTAGCTCTATGGCGCATTTTAGTGTCTTTCAGCTCATTGTTTTGGTTTTACAAACCACAACTTTACTGTTTTGATTCATTCTCATTAACCGTATTTCTAGCAGCAGGCAGCTGCTTTCAGAAAAAATGTATAGTCACAGACAGGTTGCACAGTATTTAAACACAGATTAACACATTGCTGACAAAACAGATATTTTGGAATATATTCCATAATTAAAGTATGTGCCACTACCAAACTTCTCTAAATTTCCAAACAGCAAATATGCTTGAAGAGTGTGAAGAGAACTATTGTGCTTCTGTGACTCTATTATTTATAATCAAACGTATTGTTTTTTTTCTTCTCTCAATATACAGCTGATGAACTTGAGCAGTCACCCAAGAATTGGACTGAATCTCAAGTGAGCACCTGGCTAAGATCTATTGGATTAAAGGCGCAGTATATAGAGAAACTCTATGAGGAAGAAGTAGATGGAAAAATCCTTCTTGCGCTTAATGAGAACTTTTTGAAGACAAAGATTTGCATGAAATCAGGGCCTGCTCATTTGATTATTCAAAAGAGAGACGAGCTCCTTGATTCCCAGCAAAAGTCTCAGGAGAAGAAAAAGCCCACCGGCAGCAAAAAAACTGAGGTGGAGCAGAAAAACATCAAGCAGACATTAGTTCAGTGTCTACCTACAACAAGTGAAGGTCCCACAACACAGATTCCTGAAAAAGATCAAGATGTCTCAGAGGAGAGACAAACAGATAAAGTGCAATGTGTGCTGACCTCAAAGGAAGACTGCAAACCACGACCATTCGATCAAGAAGGCATTGACTTTCTATATGTAAAGAACAGGGTCCTGCAGCCTGAATCAGGGGCTTTTAATCTGACATCACCATGCCATGAATTTAAGTCTTTTGCTGTAGCTGCTATGTTGGATCGCACAAGACTCCAAGCTAAATTTGCTAAAGAGGTTCTTAAATTTGCGACTAGCTGTATGAATATCAGATCAAATGGCACAATACACTTTGGTGTGATGGACAGCAAGGAAGATGCAGGATATGTGCACGGTGAGATAGTTGGTATCCCTGTAAAAGAGAAAGACATCTATGTAGATGCTTTGGACTACATTGAGAAGAGTTTCTCTTCTGACAAAGAGCATGTACGCCAGTGTGTGCGGCCACCAAGGTTCATTGAGGTGATGGATCAAGACGGTACAGAAAAGAAGTATGTGGTAGAGGTTGACATCGTGCCCTCAGTAAATATTGTTAAGGGCAAAGTGTATGCAGTTCGTTTGCCAAACTTCAATGAGACAACCAACAAAGTAGAGTTTGAGAAAGAAAAGATTTTGCGGAGGGTGGGTTCAAAAACAGAGCCAGTGAGCGACAAAGACCTAGGTGATTTTTACCAGCGGGTCAAAGATCGAGATACTCAAAGAGAAGAAGCAGAGAAATGTCAGTTTCTCAGTGCTCCAGGGATCTGCCAAGACCTTGGAAGAAAACTCACAATGCTAATGACTAGTGGAAAGAAATTCATCGAAAAGGAGAAATGGTTCATACTCGTCACAAACAAATTCAAACCTGATGACCTTTGCAACATTGACTGGCTGCTTAACATGAACATCTTCTGTGTGTTTGACTTTGACCTAGACTCAAAGATATCAGGTCTTTGCAGTAGATACCTTCAGCATCATGCAGCAAACATTCATTTTTTGCAGAGCTATAGGATATCCAGTGACACAAGCATTAAAGAATTCACAAGCAACTTGCATCTGTTTGAACAAACTAGCTGGATCTTTTGTAATGGCCGTACTGACTTCCAAGGAAATGAAACTCCATGTGATGAAATGACTTGGATCAAAACAAAAATGACTCTCCTGAGGGAATCTGTGTCTTTGATCTGTAAACAAATCTTGCCAAAAGGGACATTCCAGGTCATTTTCCTTCTCACATCACCAGTTGAGAAACCACTCTTGCACACCTTTTATGAGTTTTTCACAGACATGGAAGGCCATGAAGACATCATCTGCATCTGTGAATCAGAGAATAACTTTCAGAAATGGCAAAGCTTTGCAGAGGGTTCATGTGGACCAGAGACCGTGAATAATTCCAGTGTTGTTGGGATGAAAATGAGTCACATTAATGCAACTCTGCAGCAAGTACAACCTGTAAAAGCATGTGCAAAAAAACACCTGCCAGTCTTTGTGAAAGGGACTTGTCTTCTTGAGACACTTAAAGAGGAACAGATGTATTCTCTGGAGATTCTGACTGTTGATCATTGTGATGAAACAAGCGAAGACTTCATCAATGAGGAGAAAGAAAACATTGAACACCAGTTCTACCGTGGGGGGAGAGTGACCTGGTTGAATTTCTGGCTTGCTGAGCAAAAATATGTTGGAGAGGTAATTGAAAGAGATGCTTATGGAGAGGTTTCCCAACTTCTCCATGATGCTTTGAAATGGAATGCAGATCAGACTCCGGTCAATAGTATAAACATCTACCACCATCCAGGAAGTGGTGGAAGCACTGTGGCAAGACAAGTGCTGTGGAACAACAGGAAAGATTTAAGGTGTGCGGTTGTGAAGCCTTCATACTCAGTTGCTGTTGTTGCGCAACATGCCGTTGAACTTAGAGAATATGAAGAAAAAGATCCACAGAAGTGTCTTCCTGTGCTGCTCCTCATTGAAGACTCTGACAAAGAATATCTAGATGATCTCAGGAATGAACTAGAGGTTGCCATCAACGTCAAGAGAATCCAGTATGGAACACTATGTTTCATTTTGCTGAGCTGCAGACAATCCCATGATCCAGAGAAAAGATGCAAGAAGTCTCCATTACAGAATGTGTCCGTCACTCACAAACTGTCTGATCAAGAGAAAAGAAAGTTTGCTGGAAAACGACAGGTGCTTGAGAAACGATATGAGCCTCAGTTCATCCTGACATTTGTTTTGATGAGTAAAGGATTCAGTGAGGATTACGTTCAACATTTTGTGACAAATTTGCTCAAAAACATTGACCATAAATCTGCTGTCACTCGCCTCATTCACTATGTAGCACTGCTGAACACTTATGTTCAAAACTCTTTCATCTCTCAGTCACATTGTGAAGCTTTGCTTGCCTTAACCATTCACTTGGAAAGGTTTCGGCAGTATGAGTTTGAGAGATTACTTGGTGATCAGGCTAAACTACTCTTCTTGCACCTTAGAGATGAGATGACACACATTGAGTCAATCAGAATCATCCACCCGCTCGTTGCAAAGGAAATTCTCCAACAACTTCTGAGTAACCAACAGACCCAAAGCAGTTTGGCAAAGAATTTACTCTGTGAGACCGTGCTGTTCGAGCACAGATTTGGAAGGGACAAATATCTGTCATTTTTGAGAGCACTTTTCATTAGGCGATCCAGAATAAGCAAAGGGGACGAATATGATAGTTTTTTCTCTCCGCTGATTGAGCATGTGTGTGAAAATGAGAAAAGCCCAGGGAAAGCAATTGAGTTACTCACAGAAGCTTTCCAGCGTTTCCATGAAGATCCGTTCTTTGCACAGCAACTTGCTCGTCTTCATTATTCTTATGAGAAGTTCGAAGAGGCAAAACACTGGGCAGAGACAGCTGCTAAACAGCTGCCCAACAACTCATACATACTAGACACAAAAGGACAAGTGTACAGAAAGTGGTTCCAAGCGAAATGCAAAGCTATTGACAATGACAATGTACCAAAGACAGCCCAAAATACAGCAGATGCTGTGGAGACTGCACTGAAAGCCCTGGAGTGTTTTAAAGAATGTGAGAAAGCAGCTGAGGCAGATATGGAAAACGTTAACAGTTCAGGGTTTTTTTCTGAGGTCGAGGTTGGGTGCAGCCTGCTCAAACTGATCTCTTCATTACAAGTGTTTGCAAACAGGGGCAATGGCCATTCAGAGCGTATGAAGTACCTGTTAACAGATTACATTCCTGAGGAAGTTGAAGAAGCCTGGCAACCATTTCATGGCTGTTTGAAAAAACTTCACAAGACAATGCAAGATGCCTTGGAATGGATTGAGGAAGACCTCAGTTACTTCCAAACAGACATTAGTGCAGATGAAGAAGAAACCCCTGAAAGGCCTGAGGAGAAGATAAGCCATCCACTGAAATGGTTGGCAAAAAAATCTTCAGAGTATGGGAAGTACTTCAGTGAAGCTCATTCTACTGCACTTCTACAACACGGGCAGTCTATCCCAGCCAATTTAACCCCTTTTCAAAAACGTATGATCATTTATCATCTTGGTGGGGGCAACATTACATCCATCCTCTCAAAGCTGACTGAGCAGAGGGATGCAGTATGTCTTCTAGAGAGCATCCTTTCTCTCTACCCCAGCAATCCAATAAAGGCCAAATTTGGTCAAAGGGATATTGCCAACTACATAGTGGCCCACATCACTCTGAACTGCCTGTCACCTCAGTCTTCAAAAGTAGCTCCTCTGAAAGATCTACAGGCACTGTGTCATCAGTTCCCAACTGATAAAAGGAAATGTTTACCAAGTGCCCTGTTCTTGCTTACATTGCTATTTTGGCCAGAGGATCATGACACAGACCATGAGAAAGAAACCAAATATGAAATTGTGCAATCAGCTGTTGAACACCTGGAAAAAGACTACTGGACCAAGATGAAGGACATTCCACAGCGGAAGAGAAGGCTTTACACCCATTTTTTTCTGGGCAGTGGAAATGGATTGGATAAATTTGTCCACAAGAGAAAGTTTGAAAAAATCACAAAGATGTTCTCAGTCTCTGAGAAACGCATGAAATGGTTAAGTGGTGAGGCATGGAAGATGCCTGAGATTGCCCAGATGCTGAAACGTGTTTCTGGATGGACTGAAGATGGAGTGGTGTACCTTCAGGGCCCTCAAAAAAAGAAGTTCAGTATCCTGCCTCTTTACATACCTTCAGTGCCTCATAGCAATGAAAACGTCATGTTCTACTTGGGGTTTACCTTCAGAGGCCCTGTTGCCTGCAACATCATTGTCAAAAAATAGTTTGCCTTTGGACAATGATCACATACGGCTGTATGTCAACTTGCTGAGGCATGGGCCTAATATCTGGCAAGAATAGTCTATGAAAAGACAAATTCAAAGCACTCAGTGCTTCTTATGTCAGTTTGTGAATTAGGCAACATTTGTAAAAGACAAAACTAAGTGTTGAAGCACACGATATGGTATGAGTATTACATTGTTTTGCAAGATGTAAGATGTTTGGATATTTCATTTTTTGTACTTGAATATACATATGTTAGTGTAGTCAAAAAAAGTGTCATAAGAATTAATAACAAGTTTTTGTGTATATCACATCTAACCTGGACTACAACTGAATTGCAAAATCATGTTTATGACACAAGGAACAATATAAACTGAATTTGCTACAGCTCAATGCTTTTCAATGCTTTTACTTTTGCGTCCCTGTTTAGACCTGTATCTCTCTATACTCAGATTGTTTGTAGATCCAGTTGAGATGGACTGCAGCTCACACGTGACATCAAAATGCATCTCAAGTGACTATTTCTTCTTAATGTTATCAGGAAAGTAAACGGCACTAAACAGAAAACAGTAGTCTGCTAAAAAGAATGCTAACATGCTGATCCTTAACAGGTATCATGTTGACCATGTTCACCTTTTGTTTAGCATGTTAGCATGACTAACAGACTGATTGCCATCCCTAGAGCCATGCTGCTAGCATACCTAGAAATAGGCATTTTCTCTCAGCCTTACAACTATAGAAGAGGAGTGTGGTGGATTTTTGGTAGCTCACTGTGGGTCTACTTGTGATCCCATCACATAAGATGAATTTTGGTTCAAAGTGTGTAGTAGATTGTGATACCTTATACTCATTCTTCTATATTTTCCGAGATGCAATGTATAATGTAATGCAATTCAATGCAACTACATGTATCAAAAAACGAAATAATCTTCAGTTGTATCAATGTTTTGACATGAAATGTAGTAAGAGCGTAAGAGCAACATTATTTACAGTTGTAAAGGAATGTATATACATTTTGATATGAAAATGTTTTTTGAAACATGCAGAACTTAGTTGTTGTATCGATATTGAATATCCATGAACAATAAAAATCAACTGACAGTCTGTTTAGATGATATGAATTACAATGCAACAACTTGCAACTTTACAAGGCAGACTTGTTCTTACCTGAAAAATTAACCTAAAGTTACACTCCATATCAGGCCTTTATTTTAGCAAAATTGCAATTGGAAAATTCTAGATATTCAGGAAAAGCATTCTTAAAAAAATCAAAAAATGATATTGCAACTTTGCAATTTTAACAGTTGAAGTTTGGACCAGTACACCAGGTTTTGTGTCAGGTTAGTCAATACAAGATTAATACATTTTCTACTCAGAAAAGGATGAAACTAAAATTGTGATAATTCATCAAGACAAGAATCAAAATAGCTCCCAAGGTTGGTTGAACACATCACCAGCAAACTTTATGTTTCAGTGTATGAACCTCGTTTTAACTAGTGGTCATCAGATTTATATTCATCTGTGTTCAAAATTTTAATTTGTTTTAATTATGACTATTAGGGATAATTCTGGGATTAAAGTATGAGACAATTTGGGTGATTGGTAAACCAACACATATACAATATATTATGAATAATAATGTCTGAAATAAATAAATATACTTCTAAATAAAACTACTCTAGTGTTAGGAATCGAAACATCACATAAAAACATGAAACTAATTTAAATAACTTTGATAGCACTTGTTACATGTTTTACAACAGATTTAGTGTGTGTGTGTGTCTTTCATGCACAAAAATATGAGAGCAAGAAGGAGGCGGGGGGTGGTGCAGCAATAATGCATTTGAGCACTTTTGTCCACGCATGCTTGCCGTAGTTGGATTCTAGCCTAGTCGTCTGAGGGCATACTATTATATTGTAGACGTCTTATTTCAGTCTAATTCTGCTTGTTTTGCCTCTTTGTAACAATACGTTTCTTGTGCCTCTGCTCACACGTTTGAGGGAAAAGCTAATTGAATATCTCCGACACTGAACTGCTCGATAGCTAATGGCTAACCAGTTTAGCTGCCAGTGAGGATACAGCTAATGAAAAACAACATCAACAAACTAAACACAACAGTGAGTGAGAATGATTCTCCATTAGCTAAATGTTCACGATGCCTTTCTGTAATAACTCCAACTTAGTCTATTACTGAATACTCACAACATACGAGGAAAAGGCATGTGTTGCTAAGCTCACCTTAAATACCCTTTGACCTGACAGTGCAACTCTATTGAGGACATGGGTCTGTTAAACTGTACCGTAGCTGTGCTCCTCACCGCCATTGTTTTATCAACATGTTTGCACATCAGCCACCATGAGACCAGACTGGTTTGGCCAGTCCATGCTAAACAAAAGAAGACCATAGCACATGAAAGGCTTCTTAATAATCCAGCAAAACCACACAACAATCCAGTGACGACAATGGGAATCAACCCAGAAAACTCCCAAGAGACTGATGTTTCCAGTGATAGTAGATGCACAATGTCCCCAGAGAGTCGGTTTGACTGTGCCAGAGACAGGGTCCTCAGCCAGAGAGAGTGTGAGGAGAGGGGCTGCTGCTATGTCCCCCTGCCCAACTCTGCAGGACCACCTTGGTGCTTCTACCCCCATTTGTACCCTGGCTACAAAATGGGACCCTTCACTCCCACCCCGCAAGGCCAAACTGCCACCTTGACTCGTGCCACCCCCTCCTATCTCCCCAAAGATATCCCCACTCTCCGCTTGGAGGTCACAGAGGAGACTGCAGGCTGCTTGCACCTCACTGTGAGTAACGAATAGGCTACTCTAAGTAAAGTTTAGAAGACTCTAATGTAGTTTGAGCGGAAAATAATACAAGAGCAAAATATGTGTTCCTCTGGCCACTGAGGTTGGCACATTCAACAATGTTCAGGTTTTGCCCAGATTGTGTGAGCTGTGAGATTTTGGAGAAGTGAAAGGTCCCACCTCCTTTTATATTGTACATACTATGATAATTTAAAAGAGTTAATTTTCCATGAATCAACAAAACCCTGAAAAAAATTGGAGAAGGTCGTTAAATTTTTATGTGTTTACGTTTGCTATCTGTCTCAAAAGCCTGGAATAGAAGGTAAGATTGACTATTTAATTAGTATTTACTCTGATTTCTCTAGTATTATATAGCTTAGTAAATGTCTTTGTCAGTGATTATGACATCGACATTGTTAATTCATATGCCTTAGATTAAAAGATTAGACCCTCTACTTTTCTGTATTCACTGTTTATTAGGATGTACTGATATAAAACTGAACTGACATTTGTTTTCCCTCAAGCTGAAGGACCCATCCTCGCAGCGGTATGAAGTTCAGCTCCCCGCCGGTATTCCTGAGAGGAAAACTGATACCCAAGATGTTCTCTATACCACTGAATACCAGTCTGACCCATTTGGTTTCATAGTGCAGCGTAAATCAAATGGGAGGGTGATGTGAGTGGTTCTGTTCAGTATATACTGTATATAGGATGCATTATATCAATGGCATCATAGTAAAGACTGGATAGCCTTACCTATATCATCATCATCAACAACCTACTTATGCATGCTTAGTCAGATTGTACCTATTCTTACTATTTTAATCCCATTTTCTACTTGCAGTGTGATCCTTTCTTCATACATATCAGTTAACAGAGTTCATACAGTGTTTTCTTTTTTAAATTTTCCAACCAAAACATATATTTCTATACCTGTAATTTGTAACATTTGTAACGGAGAAACACAGATGTACCAATCTGTATAGCTTTCTTCACATACTGTAGTAATATAATACCACTGATGCACCTGGAGAGTTTATTTATTCCTTGTCATATGGATCATTGTAACACTGCACTGTCATTAATGTGTTGCAGGCTCATTTGTATTTTTTTCTACTTTTATTTAATGTATTTTACTACATTAGTGTATTTTATATTGCTATTTATGTATATTTTTAGCATATTTTTATTAAGTATCAATTTATTTCACTATGTATATTAAGCACAAAAAGTTATCCTATATTATCTTATGAATGATGGGTAGCTCAACTGTGTGAAATGATCAGTGATGTGATCATTTTCTTAATCATAATAATAACAATGAGTGTTTCTTCGTTTGTTTTCTGTGTCCTGTCTGGTCAGTATGAATACCACAGTCGCTCCTCTGCTGTTTGCTGACCAGTACCTGCAGCTGTCCACCACACTGGCCTCCTCTCTCGTGTCTGGCCTCGGGGAGCATTACACCTCCCTTCACCTTGACCTTAACTGGACTTCTCTGACTCTCTGGAACAGAGACGTGGCACCTCATGTATGTGGGACAACTGTGGCCCTCCTATCCCCTCTTTTTAATGTACAAAAATCCAATATTTAGTCTATAAAATGTATTTGTAACTCCCCACCTCTACTTCTATTCAAAGCAAGTCATAAACGTTGACACTGTCTTTCTCTACAGGCTGATGCTAACCTCTATGGTTCCCATCCGTTCTACATAGTACAGGAGGAGGACGGTCTGGCACATGGAGTTTTCCTTCTTAACAGCAACGCCATTGGTACTGACCTTTCTGTTAAAATAAGCCATGCTCAACATCCCACTATCATATTCTTCCTCTTCACTTTTCATAGTGCATGAAATTTTCCAGCATATAACGATACTTATTAATGCTAAATGTCTTCCCAAATGTCTCTGTAGAGGTGATGTTGCAGCCAACCCCTGCTCTCACCTGGGTGTCCACAGGTGGAATCCTGGACCTGTACATTTTCTTGGGTCCAGACCCTCAAAGCGTTATAAGACAGTACCTCCAGGTCATTGGTATGTCTTTTCAGTGTTTCAGTGTTAAATATCACATTTCTAAGTAGCAGTAGCAATAGATATATATATGCATACCAGAAGAGAAATGTGTACTTTTCAAGTGGAGAAAACCTGTAAAAGCATGTCAGAACTCTGTGGCAAACTGGAAAAGCGTGGATGTATTTACTCATTGTCTATTCATCCTCAGGCTATCCTATGATGCCTCCCTATTGGTCACTTGGCTTTCATCTGTGTCGCTGGGGTTACACAACCACAAAAACAACCCGGCTGGTGGCGCAACGCATGCACGATGCCAACTTTCCCATGGTAAATGAACATGCTCACAAAGCTCAAGTGAAAGCGAAGTGATAATTAAACCTCACAGGCCATTTTTCCTATGTATGTGCATTTATGATGTACACATTGTCATTCTCAGTGAGAGGTTTTGTGAATATGTGAAAAAAAGTCAGTATTAATTTGAAAGTGAATTCAACACTATCTGAGGGTTTAATCAACACATAGTGACACTTGAAAACTTGCTGTGACAACCCCGGATAATCCCATAGTTATTAGTTATCATCAGCAGTTGACAAGTGAACATCCGGTTAGACTCCTCATTAAATCACTTTGTTGCTGCAACGATTTTGCTTTTGTTGCCATTAGGATGTGCAGTGGAATGACCTGGACTATGCACATAAGCGCAGGGTATTCACCGTTGACCCCTGGCGATTCGGGGACCTCCCAGAGATGGTGGAGGAGTTCCATAAGAGAGGCATGAAGTACATCCTCATTCTGGTGTGACATCTTTATGTTTAAAGGACCTGACAATCTGATTACGCTGATATAACTTTCAGTAAATATATTTGCATTTTAGTGATAAAAAAGAAAAAAACAATAGTATTGTATAAATCTGTAAGTGAGCATAAGTAATCATTAACAGTATTTCTCCAGTAGATGGCAACAAAACACTCTTAACTCATGACCTCTGTTTTCTGCCTCAGGACCCTGGGATCAGCAACACCAGCCCCACTGGAACTTATGCTCCATTTGATGATGGACTGAAACGAGACGTCTTTATTAAAAATGCTACAGGACACATCCTAATAGGGGAGGTTAGACCTCTTTTTTTTCTGCGGATGTATGCATTGTGAGGTGTGTTCAGTATGGGTGTGGGCGTTTATGCATGCGCGTTCCCACACTGTGTATCCAGGTTTGGCCAGGCCCAACAGTCTTCCCTGACTTCACCAACCCAGAGACCAGGCAGTGGTGGGAAGACTGCATTAGAGAGTTTTATTCTAAAGTTCCAGTGGATGGTCTGTGGATTGTGAGTATGTACAAAAACACACACAGTCACATTAGACATTAGGTATGTGTGAAATCTAAAGGACAGGTTTTCAATTGCGAGACATGGACCCAACTTTCTAGTAGTATTTTTAGTTTGTGTTGCACCTTATAATCAAAAAAAGAATAACTTGCCCTCTGATGTTTTTTTACCATGCTCCACCCAGGATATGAACGAACCAGCCAGTTTTGTCCAGGGCTCAGTCGAGGGTTGTCCTGACAGTGATCTTGAGAGCCCGCCCTACACACCCAGTAAGTGGACTGGATCAGTGTTACACGTGACTAGCATTTAAAGGCAAACCAGCATTACTGGTTTTACTGTCATAGTCAGTTCATAAAGTCACCATGTTAATGACTAGAGATACATAACTGATGTGTTCATTGCTACATATGTTGCATTAATTTATCTCCAGTGTGTATCTCTCTGACTCTCATACAAACAGGGGTGGTTGGAGGCCAGTTGAACTCAGGAACTCTTTGCATGTCAGCTCAGCAAAAGCTGTCCAATCACTACAACCTGCACAATATGTATGGACTGACAGAGGCCTATGCCACTCACAGGTTAGACCATGCAGCAAACAGGCACGGCGACAGAGATCACACAGTAGCAGTTAGTTTGCAGGAGTTGAGTTGTTTCACTGTGAATAGCAGCATAAAATTAAGCAATAATTTATAACAGTCCGAGGGCCATTGTTAGTGTATATGCAAGCCATCAGCTTTATATGTAAGAGATAACACACCAATGAAACAAAGTTAGATCTTTCATTATTGATTGAAAGATACAGTATACATACAGTACAGTCCTCCAGTTGCAGCGAGTGTATTGGCTTTTGCATCCAGTGCTGTATTTGACAGATATAAGAACATGCCAGTTTTTATTTTAAATTGAGTGTACTGAAAAACACAGAAGTTGTTCTTTAGCATTTGTTATTTGTATTGTACATTTATTCTGTGGTTGATGCTATCCGCAGTGCTCTTATGAAAATACGAGAGAAGAGACCCTTCGTCTTGTCTCGCTCCTCCTACCCTGGCATAGGACGCTTCTCCGGAGTGTGGACAGGAGATGTCAGGAGTGACTGGGAGCAACTTCGATACTCCATCCCTGGTGAGGAGATGTAGTTTCTGAAAGACCTGTGTTTGTATAATCCACTACCTGAATTCGAATAATACTGTCTTGCATGGATGCATGTGAATTAAGTGCTTAAAAGGTTAGAAAACGTTCGACCAAACCATCAGAAATAGTTTTTTTTAATCTTTTTTGATGTGACCACAGATCATCTCATAGATTCAGACTGACCTTTTGCACCTGTTCCCCCCCCAGCGGTGCTGCAGTTCAGCCTTTTCGGGGTGCCTCTGGTGGGGGCGGACATCTGTGGATTTGAAGGCAACACCACTGAGGAGTTGTGTGTTCGATGGATGCAGCTTGGGGCCTTCTACCCGTTCATGAGGAACCACAACGACAGGCCAAATGCTGTGAGACACAAACACTATTTGTGTGTTTGCTTGTGTGTATGTCTGTGTGTGTGTGTGTATGTTTATGTTTGCAAATGTGTGTTTCTTTGAGTTAGTTTAATTACATATATAAGCCAATTTCTTTTGTAACAGTGACTATCCAGAGTTTTTATGATGAAGTAGGGGTCTGCCCTGCATATGTGCCTAGAGCAGTCTATGTTTCATGTATTATGAATACCGGTAACTCTATCTCCTCTCATTGTCTCTGTGTTTCTATGTGTCTGTTTCCTCCAGCCTCAGGAGCCCTATGTATTTGGGAAGAAGGCCCAGGCAGCCATGCAGAGTGCATTGAACCTTCGTTACTCCCTTCTCCCTTTCCTATATACACTCTTCCATCATGCACACACTACTGCTGACACAGTGGCCCGACCTCTCTTCATGGAGTATGTGTCCTCCTTTTCTTCTTAATTACTTTCTGTCCTCTGTTGTCCTACATAAATACAATGAAGAGCACATTTGCTTCACTCTTCACTCTCTATAACATTTTTCCTGCTCCATGTGTATCCATCCCTTTTAGGTTTCCCACTGACCCTAACTGTCATACCATAGACCGACAGTTCCTGTGGGGGAGTTCACTTCTCATTAGCCCAGTTTTAGAGCAAGGGGCGGTAGAGCTGTCTGCTTACCTGCCCCCTGGCACATGGTATAGCCTGCACAATGTGAGTTTCTCTGCTTGATTTAGTTTAATCAGTTTGTTTCTCACAATGCCACCTGCATATGAGCCACAAGCCACAGTACACCACAAACTTAAATGTATTTGTGTTTGTTTAGTGTTAAACAGCATCATATTTGAGGTGTCCTGTGGTTATGCATGGCTGTAACTATTCACCTGTTTCCCTTTGGGGTCGGGTCATCTATGTTTTGTTTTTCTAGGGTCAGCCTTTCTACAGTAAAGGTCAGTATCTGCTCCTGCCAGCCCCTTTGGACACCATCAACGTCCATGTGAGGGAGGGACACATTATCCCCCAGCAGGTGGGTGTCTGGTCTAGAGAAACCCCCTAAGATTTAGCATGATTTGCTGATCTGAGCTCTCTCTGTATCTTATTTAGTTCAGTCGGAGATTATTAATAAAATATTTGAGTATAGAACAAACCCACAATACATGAAACAGGTGCGTAGAGTTCCTACTTAGAATTTCTACTTCTTGTTAGTGCAATCATTGAGGTCGGTGTAAAATAAACAAGCAGTGCACATCAGTGACTGTGACTGTTTATTCCAATATTACAGTTTACTGTAATCACTGTTCATACGGGTATGCCTTGTTTGATAATATAATATAATATTGTGGCAGAAAATTAAAATTTTGGCCCAATTAATATGCATTGTTTGTCAACATGTAGTTTTAGTTTTCAGACTATTTTAGAGACTTTTTAGTAATGATATTGCTGTGTAGAAGAAAACAATATAGTATACGTACACATATTTTTATTAAAAGTATTGATTCACTGGAAATGTACATTTCTGTAAACACTACAGTTTAATCTTTATTTAAGCAGTAACCTTACTTCTCAGTAAAATGGCTGTGACAGGACTGATTACTGGTGTATGATCAAATATTTTATCTGGTTGTGTTGACCTATAACTATCATGTCATCCTGAAAACTAACTGGAACACTATTATTGTATCATTTCATCATGTTTTCTTTCTTTACTTGTAAAGGAGCCCGCTTTGACAACAACAGCCTCACGCAGAAACCCTTTCTTCCTGACGGTGGCACTTTCAGCAGGAGGCTGGGCCCAGGGCGACTTTTTCTGGGATGACGGGGAGAGTCTTGACACCTTCGAAACGGGAAATTACTGTTACGTTATCTTCATTGCTGGACAGGTGAGGAAGAGATGAGTGATGTATATTTGCATTTGGAAAACTGATGAGCCAACGTTTTGCATTTTACTACTTTACTACTTGAGTCAAAAACCTCTTTACTGAATGATGCAATGATGTTTAAAAGCTTAAAAACTTTTGTCTAGTCCTACCAATGTTTTAAAAAGTATCACCTTGCTTTTGGCATAATTATATCAAATTAAAGGCTCCTAAATGTCTTAATATTGTGTTTCCCACCTCACTTCAGTCTCAGGTTGTGAGTGACCCTCTGAGGCTGAATGGGGCCCTGGACAGTCTGGTGCTGGGAGGGCTGCAGGTGTTTGGGGTGCCTTCACCACCCCACTACGTATTAGCCAATGGGGAGAAAGTCAGGGATTTTATGTACCGCAGTGATACCAAGGTCAGTTCTTTGTGACTCAGCACTACTTCCTTTAGAGTTACTCCTTCACAGAAAGATAATGATGCCATTCCCTAGATATGTCTGTGAGTTTCCATCAGTATCTTTATTTGCCATGTCTGCTCTCCTTTTCTACTCACCATGTCTCTTCTATTTTATGTCTTTGTGTCCAAAAATCCAACCATTCTGTCTGTCTCACTCTGTATCTCTCTTCCCACAGGTTTTGAAAGTGAGCGGTCTAGCTTTGCCCATGTCAAAGGTGTTTACAGTCCAGTGGGCTCTCTGATGTACTGAACTTCATTACCCATGAGCCTTAGGGAACCGTCGCATTCTGCACTACCCCTGAAAAGCTGTCATTTTCTGGGCTGACACTAGCAGATTTCCCTGAGCCAGTCCAGCCACCACCGAGCTCAATATGCACCTTACACTTGCTGTGCCTCTTTTCCCAAATTGGCAAGCTTTGTAAGCAGAAGGTTTTTATACATGTGATGATATCAAACCATTGAAGCCACCATCTTCATGTGTCCTGCTATGTCATTTTTGCTGCTAACTGCTACACTGAATCATGTCATTGTAATGTCTTGGAAATGTAGATAACTTTTCTAACTGTTTGTAGTTCTTTATATTTTTGTAAATAGTATTTATATAATAATGTCTTTCTTCCTGAAATAAATAAAGTAGTGAAAAAAATGTCTGCAGCGCTGCATCTGAGCTGATTCTCCTGAGATGAGGTATTATTTCATGCCCTTAATTTATCTTCTATCTGAGATGAGATCCATTATGTCATTACTTTTTATCATCAGAATAATTTGACAAAATCAAACTATTATGAGACAAACTCATAGCCAGATATCCTGGAGTTATTCATAATATGAAACATTAGAGGACTAAACTTTTGCATCCAGTGTGCATCATTCATTGAATAAATATATACATTATTTATTGTGAATTTAATTTATTGTTATTGCTATTTTTTTTTCTCTAAGCCGAATTTACATATGATTCAGGGTCGAATTTGACCCATTTTTACATTTGAGAGCACTAAAACATCTTAACTCGTAATGTGACCCAGAATATACAAAAATGAAAATATTTCAACTTTGTGCAGCTGATTTTTTGTAGTGTTTGATCAATATTCATATATTTTAAAAAATCATTCAAAAATACTATTGCATTCTTCACATTTAATATTCACTGAAATCGTTTTGTTCTCCTGTTTTATGGAAGATCAGATCTTTATACAATGTGATTGTAAATATTTTTCTGCATAAAAAAAGCATAAAAACTAAAGAATGCACTCTGCTCTCTGAAAGCTTCATTAAGGATTAATCATTTATCTTCGACTGATGGGGGCATTCATGAATGATTTGTGGTTCAGAAATTTGTTATAGAGAATAATTATGAGGGGATACTGTGAAGGGTCTCAATAGGAACAATGTGTGACGGTTAAAATACGTTTTGGTTGTTGTAGGCAGTCAGTTGTGGGCTGAAACAGGTTTTAAAGGGACAGGTGAAGCCTGCAGCGACTGTGTGACGGGGTGCTCTGACTCCAGCTCCGGTCCTGATGATGGACCAACTGCATCCAAGCTTTTCCCAATGACCTTTAAAATGTCACTTGTGATGAAAAAGGGGACAGCTTCATATGGTAGGCTGAGTCGGATGTTAGTTCATGTAAAATATATATGTTTATATTTTAAATTTCAGCCTTGCTTTGTGTTTTCAATCTGAAATCTAAAAATCCCGTGATAGGAAAAAGCCTTTGGCCTTCCGGAAGCAGCGAAATTTAGAGGGAATGGTCTAGTCTGGAGCACTTAAGTCAAGTTAGAAATAAACACCATGTGATTATAGGAAGTGAGGCAAATTTGCTTACAAATTAAAGCGTCAGAAAGTCTCTAAACGCACCAATACGCCATATCCGAAAGGGGAGGGTTTACTTTGAAGGTTGCAACCGGATGTGCGCTTTTTGCTGCAGGAACAGCAGCAGTCAGACGTGTGGTGTCACTGTCGGAAAACACGGGGATGCAAACAGGACTAAACAGTTCCTAACAACGGAGCCAAATCCAGCTGAGAAGAGGTGAAGCGGTGCCCGGTCCTTGCTGCCCGGTGAGTGAGCTGGATGTCCGACACGGGCTGTAGCCTCCTGCGGCGGGACTGAAGGTGAGAGCTCAGCCGCTTGGAGCCCTTCCTCTACATGCTGCTTGCTATTCATTCATTTCTCCTCCTGCTGGAACAGGTGTATGCCAAGAATTTGTCCGGTACGAGCGAATAATGTGTCAGTGTTGCGTCTTTTTTGCGCGCTGCCGTTGGTTAAAACAAACTTTAAAGTTACCTGGACAGCATGACATGTAACAAGCAAAGGGTTTCAGCCATGGTAGCCTGCTAAACTAAAATATTTATATCCAAGATGGTACAGATAGAGTCCCTGCACGGGCCAAACACACACACATACTATATATATATGTGTGTGTGTGTGTGTGTGATATATATTTATATATATATAGGTTACTATGGGCCCTCTGCGTAAAAAGTGCTGCGGTGGCAAAAGCCTTCCTCCCCTCTCCTCCTCCTGTCAGGCTGATAGCTGATGGAGCCCCCGACATCATGGCACGCCTCACACAGGCTACACTGTTACTGCTGAGGCATTTCCTCCACTCCTGCCACAGCCAGGACACAGAAAGGCCACCTTCAATCAGCGTTTGGTAGAAAATAGTTTACCCACTTCATGGGACTGACACCTTTGACCTACAGTGTCAGAGTAAGCACTGACTGACAAGAAAAATGAAAATACCTTTACATTATAATGCGATTTAATAGCCTACAATAGTTTTGTAGTAAATATTTTCTATGTGAAAGTTCAATTCTTCTTCTGATCCAGCTCTATGGTAATATTTGAGGCTCTTGATTGTGGTGTTTTTGTATCACATTGCATTGTTGTGTAGGATTTTTAATACTTTTCTCTACTACATACGTAAAAGAGTTTTGAATAATAATAATAATGATACAAGAACATCACAATGTACAGCCTCAGAGAGTATTGCATTGCATTACATGTTTTTCTATATTCCTCTGGTCACTATAAGGATGAGCACATGAGTTACAGTCAGACAGATACAGGATTTTTGAGGCGAATGCAGATATTTGAGTGTATAAAATCAGTTCATGATCTTTCATCACATTTATTACAGAAAAAAAAAGCATTTTTAAACTTGTTATTTTTAAACAATGAAACACTTTTTCTTGAACAGCAGTATTTTTTATATGTACTGGTATTTAAACAATCACCAAATACAAGTCAACC
Source organism: Thunnus thynnus (assembly GCF_963924715.1). Classification (NCBI taxonomy): domain Eukaryota; kingdom Metazoa; phylum Chordata; class Actinopteri; order Scombriformes; family Scombridae; genus Thunnus; species Thunnus thynnus. Next base: position 15,653,794 of record NC_089533.1, read on the forward strand.
ACCCTTCAATTGCCACTACACCATATAATACCAGCAGGTGGTTGCAGGGTTTATGTATTAAGCTTATAAATTATTTAGCATGTTTTGTTACTGAATACTCTTCACACTGCTGGTTATGTGTATTTAGATTTTAGAGCACACAGGGATGCATTACTATATGACTTCCTCTACTACAGATATACGTTTTGAATGATTTTATCAGGTCTAACAAAGCCTAAAGCGTCTACACACACTGCCATTGAGTCACCCATAAAGTTTTCTCATAACTAAGCCAGACTGTGAAGAATCCAGAAGAACCTTGTTTTTCAGGCTTCTTTGTGGCCGGTCTCTTTTCAGCTGCCTCAGGCACGTTGTTCAGTGTTCAGCGTTGGCTCCTCTATTCAAATGTCAGCATGACAACTTAATTAATGTAGCCCATAGGTGAGAAGCTGAGACCCTGGAAGCTTGTGGCGTCTATACCCGCAGCTAAATTTCTATGGTGTAGGTTTCAAGTTCTTATTAAAAGTTCTCTTTTTGTCAGGCAATCTGTTAGAAGTTTGTAAAAAAAAATGCAAAGTATTCTGCAGGTCACTATGGGGCGGGGCTGGTTTTTGAATGGTGTTTCAATCCTAATGATGTTAGTCATTTGATAAAACAGTGAAAGGTCAGAGAGGAGAGGCAATGTGTGAGCGCACTGAGGTGTTGACAGCATAAAAAATGAAGCGAGAAGAAAGACGTGTGAGGACTTTGTCCTTTAACGGCCAAGCCGCCAGCCTGGACAGGCTCTATCAAACTAACCTGGGTGGCTCTGTAATCACATAGAGACCAAAATAACCACTGGATAATAGCACAGCAGTGAATATATTGTTGCTGTTATCAGGCTATTAGTTATAGTGGCATGTCATGCATATGATCCCAGCCTGTGTGTGGACACTGCATGTGTCCAGTCTGGCTTATTTACAAGTGGATCGGTCTGGTGCTTTTTAAGGCAGTTAGTATGCAAATAGTCCAGTTGCCGCTATGTTCAGTTGTAGTCTAATATTATGGCTTGCAGGATAGAGGATCTGTGACTTCATCCTCCTCTTTTAAATGATTACATTTTTAGATTTTTTTCCCCCCTCAAAGAGTCTGAAAAATATGAAAAATATTATGAATCACTTGCAACTATTGTAGAAATGAAACAATTCAATTCAACAATTCAATTAGTTGACCAACAGAAAATTTTACGGGAACTGTTTCAGTTGAATTTTGATTTAGATTCATTGTGTCAGTCATTTATCAAGTAAAAATGTCAAACATTTTCTGGCTCCAGCTTGTGTGGATTTGCTGATTTCCTGTGTTTTATATCATTTTATGTTAAATATCTTTGGATTTTGGTCGGCTGGTCAGACAAAACAAGACATCACTTTAGACTCTCAGAAGTTGTGATGGACAAATCTTTTGACTAGGCTAAAAGATTTATCGATTTATTAAAAAAGATAATGAACAGATTAATCATTGATGAAAATAACTGGATTATTGACATCTGCAAAAAAACAGCCGCCCCTTTTACAATGTGAATTGGTGAAATTCAGCAAAAAAACACACTACACACTCCTGCTTTTTTTTTTTTTTTAATGTAAGCCAAATGATGGCCTACAGTACAGTACGTCTGTGTTCCTCCTCGAGGTCATGCCTCAATTTCGTGCCAGCAGACTTCCCGTCTGGGGCCTGGCATCAGGAAGTGGGGTGCCTGCTTAATCAAGCAGAGGTAAACATGCCCTGTGAGGAAAAAGGAGGGAACATTCCTCAGATAGAGTGGGGAGTACGTGTCAGAGTGTTCAGCCAACAAAAAAAAACAAGGTTACACAGATTCAGTGGGTTCCAAAGATACAGACACATGTGTCAAAGTTAAGAGAAAGGAAATTAATCTGTGAGTTCTCTGCGAGGAGATTAAACAGAAAGAAAAAACCCCGCAGACGTTCCCTAGCAAGTATGACTTTAATTACTTTTAGTGTTCTTTCAGCCTGAAAAGTAAGATCCCCTCCAAGCCTTTTCAAAGACGCTGCTGCAGCATCAAAAGAGAGAAGTTTGTCTCATCACACGATGCTCTCTCTCTCTGAAACAGACAAGTTAAGCGTTGGTGGTGTGACATGCTGATCCCAGTTCAGTGCTGATGGTGGTGACATCTGTTGGCTACTGATAACTGCCTAGAATTTCACACGAATGAAGTGGAGGGTGTTTGCACATGTCTTTGTGTGTGTACATACCTGTATGTGTGTGTGTTGTTTACAAAAGGTGGAGACACCCTTTAGTTACACACAATTACAGTATACAGAGACGCCGTGAATATGTGTGTGTGTGTGTGTGTGTGTGTGTGTGTGTCTGTGTAGGTAAGGAGAAGGTGGAGGCAAAGGAAAATGTGGCACAGAGAACTGCTGAACAAGTACAGAGGGAAGAGGGGATTCTGGGGTTGAGCTCTGCAGTAAGGACACTGCAGTAAATACAAGCACACACATGTGACAGAGGAGGTGAAGTGTAGGTGAGGATCTGTGCAGTATCTCTACAGTAAAGATGTGTCACGATGTCTTTTACACATTTGCTTGACCGTCACGTTCCTTTTTTTTCCCTCTGATGTCCTCCCTTTTCATTTCCTGCACCTTTACGCTCTCATGCCGTGTCTGTCATCTTCTATCCTCCCTTCTTCCGCTTCCTATTCTATCTGCAAATCTCCACTTCCAGAGGATGGGCCCAGTGTCCCGGTTTCTGAGGAGATGTCACTGGGTCGGCTCCTGCGGCGTGCCTCCTCCAAGGCCTCCGACCTCCTGACCTTTAACCCTGGGGCGGGGGGCTCGTCGTTACGCTCAGGCCTGGATGGCGAGATCATTTTCTCCAAAAATAATGTTTGCGTGCACCCCGCGGAGCCCCTGCCTGGCCTGGCAGAGCACCACCCAGGTTAGTCCGCACTGATTTTCCAACTGTATTTTCTTTTGGTGTGAATGCAGTTGTTGGCCTGGCAGAAAACGCTTTTCCTTTAGTTTACTGTTTCCTGAGATTAGAAGGTTATAAATTATTGGACATAATCAAAGAGGGTTGCAAGTGCAGCCAGGCTTTAATGGCGCTCTCATTCTTGCTACTTTATAACTGTAAACCCACAATATTATTCCTAAGACTGCTGTTACACAGAGTGAAATTATTTAACCTCGGTCTACTTGCCTTATTTATGAATGTGAAGGAGGTAAGTAGGGCTGCGACTAACAATTATTTTCATTATCGATTAATCTGATGATTGATGATGAATGTAAGAAAATAGTGCAAATTTCAGTTATAATTTCTTAGAGTCCATAATGACATCTTTAAATGTCTTGTTTTGTCCAATCAACAGTCTAAAATCCAAACTTTATCTGTTGAATATCATAAAAAAACTTAAAATCATCACATTTGAGAAGCTGCAACCAGCAAATGTTCAGCATTTTTCTTTAAACAAAGGACTAAAACAATTATTCAGTTATTAAAATAGTTACTGATTAATTTTCTGTCGACTGACTAATCGTTGCAGCTCTAGATGTATGATTCTGATGCACTGGTTTTAAAAATGAGAGTGCTAGTGGCCTGTGTTGTTGGTTGACATTTTTTAACTCATACTGGTATGAACACTCACAGCATTTCCTCAATTTCTTGATCCCTTATCTCTTTGATACACACCTATGATTCTCCACTATTGACTGCGTGTGTGTGTGTGTGTGTGTGTGTGTGCTGTAACAAGTCTCAAGTTTCCCTCTGTGTCGTCATAACTTTGTCTGGGTTATCTCTTCTCAGATTTCATGTCATTTCCTGTCACGTTACCTTTCTCAACATAATAATTCCTAAACTAACCACGCCCCCTGCAGGCTACCTTTGTGTGCACATGGAGAAGGACGAGAGCCTGGGCACCACTCTGATTCTGACCTGGGTGCCAAACTCCCGCATCCAGCGGCAGGATGAGGAGGCACTGCGCTACATCACCCCTGAGAGCTCCCCTGTACGCAGGAACGCACGCCGCCGAGGCAGACGGTAGGGAAGATCTCTTAAAGAATACTCTTTAAGATATTCAATTTGAGAAAAAGCATGCAGTTACAGTATAAAAACCACAGTTGCACTCAGATTAAAAACATTCTTGATAAAGTGTGCAGCCTTATTTCAGTATTATACATGATACTGATGCCATATTAAATCAACTACCCCCCTCCAGACCCCACTCCCGTCCCCCAGCAGCCCAGGAGGAAGATGAGGACGAGGAAAGGAACATTACCAGCAGCACCTCTGCAGAGAGCCACAGTCTGGCTGTAGAAGCCGGAGCAGATGCCTCCTCGCACCAGCAGCAGCTGCCCTCGGCTGGAGAGGAGGGCGACGAAGGCTCCTGTGAGCTGTCGGACGAAGTGAGCCGCGACAGCACCATGGGTTCAGACTCAGACACTTTCTCCTCCCCCTTCTGTCTGTCCCCTGTCAGCGAGGCCCTCTGTGAGAGCAGCGGCTCTGTCTTCCTGGACAATGAAAGCAGGTTAGTGCGAGGGTTAACGTGAGCTTCATTCATGATCTATGGTATTATTTTCACACAGCAGAGTTAAGTTTAAGCTTAGTTTTGTCATTCAGCGGCAGGAAAATACATCAACAAAAAAACATCATGACCATTTTTTTTCGTCCCTTGTTCTCCACATCCGTAATTCCACTGCTGCCCTTCATATTATCAAAAATTATGATGTTCTGAGCACCCTGGTAGCAGAATAGTTGCATACCACATACTGTAACCAACATCCGCGGCTCGATACTGGCAGGAGACCTACTGTATGTTTCATACCCATCTCTCTCTCCCCTCATTTTGTGTCTGCCTCTGTACTGTCAACTTTTCAATAAAGTCCAAAAACATATCATATTTTTTGAACCTGTAATTAGAACTTTTGTTTAGCAAATATCTTGCAATCAGTTTTTATGAAAGTCTACTTTTGTGACCACTGTAGACCAACTGTTGCTACCAGTGCACTTTTTCTGTGTATTTTGCACACAATTATTGACACTTCTCCTTTTACCATATCACATATGTTTGCAGTATGTATGAGTGATGCACCAGCAGTTCAGCCAGTAACAACCTGGCATCCCTATCCCACAGTAGTTCTGGTGGAGCTCTGAAGGCATACTATCAGCTGATCCAGTCTTAGTTTGTGAATTATGTGTATTCAATATCTCAGTGATATATTTCTGATGGATTCTCATGACTACACTGATCTGAACTAGCTTAATTTTATTCACCTAAACTGCATCACACCTAGGTTAGGATATTTAATTGCTACCCCACTGTCAGACAGAAAAATATCAGCAGTTATCTGTGGTCATTTGTTATGCAAGTTCATTTTAAAGGATAGGTTCACAATTTTTCAAGTCTGTATTAAAGCAATAGCAAGATGCACAAAGGCTGTAATCCTCCCCCATGTTCACACTGGCTATTAAAAGATCCCTTCGTAAAGCATTTTCAATGTAAGTGATGGGACCTTGTTTAGAGCAAAACTGTATTAAAGCGTTTATTTAGCTAATATGCATATGAAGCTTCATCAGTTGGAGTTAGTTTTCAGTATGAAATTCCATCTTTGTGTCTTGACAGAGTGTTTCCCTGATGAGCTACAGTGGGAAGATAGTAACAAACTATTTTGTACTGAAAGGACTGTAAATTTGGAAGATATCCACTTGATTTGACTAATTCGGACTGCTGAAGCCTCTTTTTATTTGAATTTGAATATATCTTTGCACAAAAGGAGGACTGTGGATTTTGTCCCCCTTCACTTGTATTGAAAGTGCTTTAGTAAGGGATCTTTCAATAGTCAGTATGAACAGGAGGAATGATTACAGCTCGCCTGTTTTAATGTTCATACAGCACCTGACTATTGTTTTAAGACAGATTTGGAACGTTGTGAACCTATCCTGTAAAGGTGTTTTTTACAGTTACCCTAACCTGCCACAAGGTGGAGCCAAAGAGAAAAAAATTGATGTCATGAAGAGTGGTTTACACTCTGAGGCCACATGGTGGCTCACTGCTCTACAGCTGAATGTCCCAGAGGGAGTGAAAGCAGGTAGATGACCTCACTAGGCAGCACGATAACGTTATCAGAGTTCAAAATGGGTTCACTTACTTAAAGCAGGTCTCAACCTAAACATTTTATAATGTCACAGATGGCCCACAATCATTCCCCATATCCAACAAACTCTCAACCTCAGAGCTTCCAAAGCCTGCTCTCTAGTCAAGGGAGCCATCTGGACAGTGATTGTGTTGCTGTTCGGACCTCACGGCCGTTTGACTTTATGATTCCCTCCGTGGTCGTTTCCTCACACAGCTATTTGGCCTGACATGTTGCCCAGAATGTGAGCCTGTGTCAGTGTGTGTCAAAAAGAGAGAGAGTGAGAGTCAGTGTGTGTTTAAGCCTTTTTAACCACTCTCAGACCCCAGCTTGCTGTAAGTGCAGTCAGTGTGTGACTTGGCAACGTTCTCTGCTTCACAGCTTCTAACCTTTACTCTGTCCTCCTCTTCCTTCACTCCTCTGGGTTTCACTCACTGTTAGTGTCTGTCCTCAGCTCTCTGGCACTTTGTGTGGGTCCCCTTCGCCTGTTTTTCCCTTCCTCACTTGGATTCTCCGCTACCTGTCCATTCCTTCCACCCTTCATTTTGCATCTCTTCCTCTTGGTCATTCTCTCTGTTTTTCTCAATATTGTTTCTTTTGGTGTCGCCCAGCTCTCAAATTTCTCGCCCCCCTCCTCCCCACCCCCTCCTCCTCCCTTCCTAAAGTCTGTGTGAAGCCCTTTGATTCCCAGTGCTCCCGGGGTTGTTGTGCTGGGCTGAATGTCAGCTCTCCGGATTAGAGGACTGAAGAGAGTGGAGCAGCAGCCAAAACTCTGGAACCCACTCAATCTCTCTTTCTCTCTCTCTTGCTTTAATTGACACTGTTAAGGGGCCAGGAACTGGAAACATGTCACTTGGAATCATTCAAAGAGAAAGGGCCGCGTATGGGAGAGTGAGAGCGGATGAAAAGGGGGGAGAAGGAGGAGAGTGGAGGGAGAGGATAGAAATCCACAGCAATTTCTGTCCAGCTTTTTAACAAGTTTAACAGTAGTTTATGAAACCACTGTTGGCTGTCAGTGTGTACTACAATTAAATCCCAGGACAGCGGTTGCCAGCATTTTTGCAATGTCTACTTGTGACCACTTATCACTGGTTACATTATGTTTACTTGCTGTTACTTGTTTAACCAGACTTTGAGTTCTGAAGAAATAAAATTGTCCCGTAATTCACAAGAAAAGTCCTAAAAAAAATAACCTTTAATTCCTTTTTTGTTTTTTTTTCTGCTTTCCTAGCCTGTTAATCATCTCAGGGCCTCTCTGATATATCTAGCATCCTTTTCTAGAAGTGGCCTAGTGTGTGAAAAGTCATGGAAAAGAAGGCTTTTACAGTAACAACACTGTATGCTATTATGGTTCTGGGATTATTTGATACCTCATGATTAACAAATAAGAAAAATTGATGTCAGATTTTTTTTTTCTCCTTTTTCCAAACTCCAAACCGTACTGACCACTCTGCAGTGTGCGCCTGCAGAGCCCACTCCACCCGCTTGATCCAAGCCCTCCCTCGTCTCTCTGTTCACTCCAGGGATTAGCTGAAGGGCCTAGGAGTCCCAGGAGGCCTGTAGCACTCGGTCCCAGTTCTCAGTGTGACCAAACAGCTCTTTCCCTTGGGGTAAAGCCTCATATATGTGGAAAAAAAAGGTGTTATGGAGGGCCTCAGGGCAGTTTGATCTCACCTTGGCCTGGTGGGACATGCCATGTTACAGCAGCCTCCGTCAAAACAGCTTGTTTACATAATGTTCTCTCTGTGCAGTTTATGGCTTGGCTGCTGCCTACCGTACATTCGCTGCCTACAGTACTTGAATAGAATTAGGCTGTTTACACTGACAGACGTTGTTAATCACTTGTTCAGTTTCCGCTTGAACGCAGCACAGAGGATGATCCACCCTAAAATACTGAGAATCATGTGCTTTCCCACCACGTTTTCCATGGTTTTTGCATTTTCATCTCAGCGCAGAGAAATATGCAAAAACCTTTTTTTCATATGTACGTAAATGTCTGCTTTGAATGGGCTCGCAGGCCTTGTAAACACCCAGGGCTCGACAGTCATTGGAGTGAGTGAAAAAATGAGTACAGTAGTCCTTTTTAAAAGAGCTCCTCCATATTTCAGGTTGCTTAACGCCCTTACCAGAGCTCTCTGTGCCTCTCTCTCTCGGTCTCCTAGTATTCCACAGTCTGGTTTGTGGCATGATACATGAGACAGAGAGCAGTAAATCACCAGATAGCAGAGGAAACTGTGCAGCTTGGATTGATCAGCCTTGTTATTTTCCCATCTGCTAACAGGGAAATGATTAGCCAGACATGATTGATTCAGGGTGTAATAGATTAGACCTGCCCTCCCCCGTCTTTTCAAAGTACCAGTTAGCCACTCGTGTTTGCCTATAAAATTGTTGTAAATAGAAAATTGTTTTCGGAGTGAAAAGATGTGTTTTTATTTATGCAGACTTGTGAAATATTTTTTTTGTGTTAGAGATATAATAAACTGAATTTTGAATTGAATAAATTATTTTAATTCTCTAAACAGGCAACACTTATTTGATAGTGAGTAGCAAGCAAATAAGTTTATTTAGATGTCAACGTCTCAAGTGTCAGCGGGTTTAACGCATTTCTGTGTTGGTGTGTTTCTCAGCATTAGCATGTCTAGAGACGTGTTTGAGAGTGCATTATGGTCATTAGCTATGGTCCATTCACTTGTGTGCGTGTGTGTGTGTGTGTGTGTGCGTGCGTGCAGAGAGAAAGATGTTAAAAATGCCAGCCTGTAATTCTAACAATTCAGGAACTTGTGTGTGTTTGCAGCATACAGCATATTTGGCAGCATACATACTCATGTCTGTTGTCTGTGTTGTCACATGTGTGTGTTTCTCTTCTGTACATGTATATGTATAGTGTGTATGTGTGCTTGTGTGTCTCCTCCAGCAAGCAGAGGAACCCTCGGCTCAGGTTTCAGTGCCGGGAACAACATGCTGGCCATGGGGGAATGACAGGGGAAATTGTACGGCAGACAGTGTGATTTGTGTGTACAGATTTCCCTATGTGTGTGTGTGTGTGTGTGTGAGTGTGTATGTGTGTCCTCAGAAGCCTCCATGCATTCCTCCCATTCTCAGCCTCTTGGCAGAACCATATTGAGACACAAAACAACAGGGCAGAACTCAGCTGGGGATAAGCCTATATGTCTGCACAATTACCACCGGGCTAAACAGGACTGGCCACTGTCTACATGATATTTATTATTAATGTCCCACATAGAGGAATGGCTCTGTTTTCCTTGTTCCTTGTGAGGCCAAGGAACTATGAAGAAGATATTTTTGTGCAAGGTTTCTGCATCTGCAGTCCTTTGATTTCGCGGAACACATGACTCAGTTCCCTTTTAGCACAATCAAACAAAAAAAAAAAAGCCCTCTTTCATACCCAACCTCAAAAACTAAATCTAATTCCTGGAACCCATATTTTAAATAACCTCCACCCTCACTTCTCTGAAATCCAACTCAGATCTTAAAACTTAATTCACAGAAAATGTCTCTGTCTTGTTTTTCCCAGGGAGCTGTGCGAGGAGTCCATGAACCACTCAGTAAGCTCCGCCTCCAGCCTGGACAGCCACGCCCCATCCGAAAGTGGTTGCCAGTCGCATGGCGCGCGGTGGGAGGAGCAGCAGAAGGTGCTGGCTCTGGAGCAGTTGTGTGGAGTTTTCAGGGTGGACCTGGGTCACATGAGGTCGCTGAGACTCTTCTTCAGGTCAGCTGGGAGTCCAGAAAGGTCACAGGGAGGTCATGAGGGGACACCTTGAGGTGTTGCTGTTTTGTAGGTTTCAGGACGGTTTGTTTTATGGTAATTAGTGGAAAATGAGTTGTGGGTATGATTAGAAATAAGTGAGCAAAAAGTGTTTTTTACTACATAAATAAATGAAGCATTCCTTAAAATTTCAAAGGTGGAAAATGTTTTGTGAATGTTATTTTCTTCTGTTTATCATTCTTTATGGTGCTGTTGCAGTGATGAGGCGTGTACCAGTGGCCAGCTGGTGATCGCCAGCAGAGAGAGCCAATATAAAATCCTCCACTTCCATCACGCTGGCCTGGATAAGCTGGCTGAGGTCTTCCAACAGTGGAAGTGCTGCAGGGAAACTCAGCTTAAAGACCAGGTCAGGTTACAATCTTAAATCCAGTTTGGCATCTGGTTTTATTGAGAAATTAGAACTTTTTCAACCTCTTCCTTTGCTAGTCTTTACTTTTTTTTGCTCAACTGATGAAAAAAAAATCTGTTTAATCTTTCCTGACTCACAGTTTACCGTTTTCCATCTGTCTCTCTTTGTATCAGGTGTCAGATGAGAAATCCTGCATGCAGTTTTCCATCCAGAGGCCCACCCTGCCATCGGCTGAGACCCACCCAGAGGAGAGGCTTTATCGGAGGCTGGATGTCACCACCTGGCTACGTCACCTCAACCATAGTGGACAGGTGGAGGAGGAGTATAAATTACGCAAGGTAGATCATCAGGAGAGACTTTATCCATTTTATCCATGTAGTCAAGCCTCACTTTTTTGTTTCTCTCTTCTTTTTTTTTTTGCATTTGCACACTGAAAGTCATTTTGAAAGTCAACCCTGCAGTGAACAACTTTCAGTTTTAATCAGCACCCCCATCTGTAAATAATGAGAGGGTTGCTCTTGGCCAATGTCCCCCTGTGAGTCATTTGGGTTCTCTCAATTTGACTCAGTTGAAGGTTTACCATCTGACTCAGCGGCAGTTAGACTGTGACCAAGACATTTCCTCAATAAACACGCACATGCAGTAAGAGAACCGTTTCATTTTTCACTGGACATATATACACTGTTTGTTTTGTAGAAGTTTCAGTTTTGCAGCATTTTGCAACACTCGTGAAATAATACAACCACTTCAGTTTTGTAAGGTCACAGTGGAGTACATCTACACAGCTGTCTGCATGTCCTTGTTTGCATACAAGATAAGTTCACACAGTTATCCAGAACAGTAGAAGCGTTCCCTCGCTGTGTGCCCCCCTGTTTACCCTCTGAATGTTTGAGAACACTCCCTTTTGTGCTCACTGTGTTTGCTCACCTCCCACTATCCACCAGGCCATCTTCTTCGGTGGTATCGACCCATCCATCCGTGGCGAGGTGTGGCCCTTCCTGCTGCACTACTACAGCTATGACTCCAGCTCCCAGGAGAGGGAGGCCTGGAGACTGCAAAAACGCACCCACTATCATGACATCCAGCAGAGGAGGTGGGGAGAACGTGGAGAGAGAGAGAGAGAGAGAGAGAAAAAAGATACATGTGTGCTTGTTGTATCAGAGTAGGGAGATTTCCTGGTTGTTGATAACATCTGTGCCACGAAATGAAATTTTAAGTCATCCCAGGGATTATTTGCACATGCAATCTGGAAATCAATTAATTTTGAAATGTCTGACTGAGACGCTTTGAGATAAACTGTCACGTGGCTGCAGTATTGGCTGCCAAATGCTCAGTCAGTCAAACATTAAACCATATGTGAGTCTATTGTGGCTTCTCATCACAGGCGTTGAGCAATCAATAGGCACAATCAGGGAAGTGTAAAGGGGAGGTGTTGGGTGTAAAATAAAAGGTCTCTGGAGAAAATACATGTCAGCGCTTATCAGATCATACCCTCTTGTCAGAAAGAGGAAAAAAACAGCCGCGCTGGTATGCACGGACAAGCACACTCACACACACACACACACAAGCACATCCGTTTCCACCCCACGACCAAAAGGTTGAGTGTGCACATATTTTCACACGTATTGCCACTCTGTCTGTAATGAATATGATAATTGGACAGGTTTCATCTGTGTGGCCTATTAACATTTTGAGTACTTCAGAAAGTCTTATCCAAGTCAGGTAATTAGAGCCCTTGTTCTGACTCTAATGTGGATTCCTTTAAAGACCATTTGACTAGAGCAGCCTCCAGGGCTACTAGTTGATCATTAGGAACAAGGATACAAGTCTCTCTTCCTTGTTTCCTAACCTTGTCTCCTTCCCTTAGCTATGATAACTAAGCAGCTGTTCGTGGAAGCAATGCAGCTGTAGCAAGTAAGAAGTCATTTGATGAATCAAGCACTATGTAGTTATAAACACTGTATATACGATACACACTACACTGTATACAAAACACTATATATATAAACACAATTATTGACATAAGTCAAAAGGCAATGAACAAAGTGACAGAAAAGAATGTTTAGTTCTTTTCATTGTGGGGAAAAAATGGCACCAAATTGGTTGCATGTCGAGTTTTAATGCCTTTAAAACATTTCAAATTCGTCATATAACTTGCTGTATTCTGTAAATTAAAAAATGTTCCCTCTGGTTGACATGAAGAGACCGTTATATTTATTATTTGGTGCACCAGCGACCACAAGGCTCTGCTTAGATTTATGGAAGAGAAGAGGAAGTTCACTTCTCTTTACCACTTACTCTTTTTTTTATTCATAAAAGCACCTTTGACTGAACTCAAAATGTATCCTGATTTGGATCATTTTAAGCTCAAGTCTAAACAGTTTTTTATCACTCATGTAGCCATTAATGATCTGGTGCTTGTCATTTAGTTTTATTGTAATTTTATTGTATCATTTTTAGCGTTTTGTGCTGTTTTGTTTGTATTTCCTTGTTGAGTTTTGTATATTTTAAAGGCCCATGTAGGGATCGGTGTAAAACAACAATGCTCCTTTTTGATAATCCTATGTAAACACAAAAGAAAGATAGAAAGGTGGCGGGGGAGGGGCCACACACAGCACAGAAACTAAACAGTTGCGTGGCATTGCATCAGGTGTGCGCTCATTATTCCTTGTGGGGCCACATGGAAAATAAACAGTGTTAATTAAATCCCTTCTGCTTGTTAGGACTTGAGTACATTAGTGCCATACACAGAGTACATTGCTAATATAGTCCCTAACATTTAGAGGGATGGATGGCACTTTTATGGCTGTGGTATTATCCTCCATGGGGTGCTTGATGGTGAAATACCCCCTCAGTCCACTGCTTGCCCACCCCCATGTTTTTAGTTCATTTGCAGCTAACCATTAGTTTTTACACTAGGGTGACATTTATGGTAAAGATTATTTGATAGCACTTTTTTAAAAAAATCCTAATTACCAGGCATTTCCTGAGAGATTGTACAGTAAAAACTTTCTTCAACTCACTTGCACTTGTCTTTTTAATCTATCATAACTGAGCAAGAAACAACAGGAAAACAGCTGCAGCATTTATTTTCTTTTTGTGCCTATACTATATCTAACTCTTATTTCATTTCTGCCTGGTGTTTGTTCAGGTTGTCCATGAGCCCTGAGGAGCACAGTGAGTTCTGGAGAAAGGTCCAGTTCACAGTGGATAAAGACGTGGTGAGAACGGACCGTAGTAATCACTTCTTCAGAGGAGAGAATAACCCCAATGTGGAGATCATGAGGTTAGACCACCTCTCCTCATTTTTCCCCATTTCATTTGCTCCCAATTTCTATCTCTCTATCTCTTCCATCCTCTCCTTCTTTCACCCGCTCTCAATTCATCCTTATCATTCCGATTCTTCAGCCCAACGCACAGGCGTACCTATTCATTTCATATTCTGAACCCTGGGGGAGCTGCAAATGAGTTTCATGCTTTATTGACTCTGACTAAGCCGTCTGAGCACTTTTGATGCATACTCAGAGCTAATGGCTTTCTAAACGAGGAGCAAGAGGATTTAAATAGCATATTAGTTTAGTGACTCTCATTGAGGCTCCAGGTATTTGTCTAGGCATCATGTTTTATGCTGCGCCTGGGCAGAGTGATACCAGCGCTGCACATGTCCAGATGCAGAGCACTTATCTCATACTTTCTCATTTATCTCACATCTATTGTACTGACATGCAATCAGTCATCTTTTCTGCCGTGTCATTTGAGCTGAAGATGCTGGCATCCTCTTATCATTTTTTTTTATCTTTAATTATCTAAACACAAACCCACCACAGAGTCTGCTTCTCCAAAAAGTCAACCTCTCAGAAACTGATTTAGAAACTGGTTTGTTTTTCTAAATGACTTTTTTTTCCACTTTTATATATCCATCTATATATTGCACTAGATGTCCTTAAGGTTTTCCCTTTGTTTTAACAATACTTAATTATGCATGAGCACTACCAGGGAAGTTTTCTTTCAAGTGGTATCCGTATAAGGAAAAAAAAAAAGAAAAAACAAAAAAGATCATTAATTAGCTCCCTGGTTACCAGTGGAGTCGGCATAGCAACCACTAAAGCAGGGCTTGTCATCTTTTTCTGGGTTTTAGCTGCAATGCTGAAACACATGTTGGATCATTCAGTGTGTTTGGGTGGGACCGTACTTTTCAGCGGTTTTGGCTGGGCTGCAGGGTCTTGAACATGTCAAAATAAGAGACTGTCAAAAAATAAATAAATAAAAAGGGAAAATTTGTAATTTTTCGGACACTATATTGCCCTTTCATAAGTGCCGTTTGCTGCAGAGATGTTTTAACAGCCCTAAGATGTCCGTGGTTGTTCTTGCTCCAGGCGAATTCTGCTCAACTATGCAGTGTTTAATCCTGACATGGGCTACTGCCAGGGCATGTCTGACCTGGTGGCCCCCCTGCTCACTGAGATCCAGGATGAAAGCGACACCTTCTGGTGCTTTGTTGGCCTTATGGAGAATACCATCTTCATTAGCTCACCACGGGACGAAGACATGGAGAGGCAGCTGGTAGGATGTGTGTGTGTGTGTGTGTTTGTGTGTGTGTGTGTGTGGCAAATGTCAGATTTTATCATAGAATAAGAATGCTTAAAATACCACCAGAAAATGCTTAGTTGTGTTTGTAAGACCTCTCTGACCTGCCTCCAGATGTACCTGCGGGAGCTACTGCGTCTCATGCTGCCCCACTTCCACCAGCACCTGACCAGGCTGGGGGAGGACGGCCTCCAGCTGCTCTTCTGCCACCGCTGGATCCTGCTCTGCTTCAAACGAGAGTTCCCTGACACGGAGGCTCTGCGCATGTGGGAGGCCTGCTGGGCACACTATCAGGTCAGGTCAAAGTCCAAACTGCTCCTTTGCATACACAAGTTCGTAAGAAAAACTTTGTGTATATGAGTATATGGAGCTGTATTCTGTTTAACTACAGCACCAGATATCTGACGATTTGTCAAGAGGATGCAAAATGCAGTTAACATTGTCTGCAACAGAAAGAGTCCATGTAATTCCTCTAAAGCCTATTATAATCCTCCTAAATGCCTGTAAAATGTCATATTACTTGGTCTCAAAGGGGTTTAATGGTTGATTCTTTCAGTAAAGATTCAACATATCATTTTTTTTCCTAATGTTAAATACTTCCTAAAAGCATAACAGCTTTTAATTTTAAAGATTTTAAAAAGTGACACTGTAAGTAAATATAGCTGTCTTTCCAACCTCTAATGCAGGTTTTTTTTCAGCCGTTCTGTCTTGTATTTGGGGTCTAGTATCATGTCATGTTCACTGCCATGACACAGAGCTTAACACGTCTTCTTGCTGTCGCAGAGTCAAATATCACTTATTCTGCTTCGTGCCATCTGTTCATACTCCCTGCTAGATGTGCTGATCTTCAGCTACAGGTGGCGATGGAGGAGATAGGAGAGTGAAATCTCGGTTTAGACAGTTGAATGTCACATACTTGACTGACCAAAAGCAAAAAAAAAAAAAATCTGATAGATATCTGATTTTTAGCTCTTGTCATTTGAAATGTTTAGACTAACTGACACTCAAATATGTTGTTGGGAGGTGCAGTTTGAAATCAAGATGTTGGCTTGGTTACTCATATTGTTGTATATAACTCATACTTTTGTAATAAAAAGTAAGGTAAAATATATAACTCTGGGTACATTACCAGTGATAATCGAAGTGAACAATGCAGAGATCTTTGAAGTCGTTAATCTCTCAAAGGTTCCTGCAGATTTATAGAATTTATTTCATGTTGCAATAAAACATTACTTCCTATTTACACACAAAAACACTGTACAAAGTCTCAATCCTCCAAGTTGTTCCATTACCTTAACCTTTTTTTTTTCAAACCCTGCATCTCTAAACTTACATTTTCTAAAAGTATAACATTAATACCTTCCTAATTTGTATTTTCCTTGAACTGTATTTCAGTGTTAATTTTCATTGTGCCTTCAGTATCAATTCTTTGTCTTTCCTTGTTTTGTGGTAACCTTCAGCTTGTTCCCTGCAGCAAGGTCATGACTGAATACACAGATCTGACACAATCACAATAATATCTGTCTGTTAAGCCCCCCAAAAAGCTGAAACTCTTCTTGCTTGCTCAATATGTGTTTTTTTTTTTCACCACCATGGCATTCACCTTATGAACAACTTGTTCTTTATTAACTGAAAGTCAATAACCTCTCCCCCATTTTTTTATAGACGGACTACTTCCACCTGTTCCTGTGTGTGGCCATCATCGTTCTGTATGGGGAGGATGTGACAGACCAGCAGCTCGCCACTGACCAAATGTTGCTCCACTTCAGCAACCTCTCCATGCATATGAATGGAGAACTGGTGCTACGCAAGGTATCACAGTAAAAGCTCTTGGTTTTGTCACCTTTATGTAATGTTTAAGCTGTTGCACCTCTGTACACCCAATATACATGGGTGTCCCTTTCTCTTGAAATATTATAATAATCTTGACTTTATGATCATACTCATGACAATCCCTCCACAGTCTACTGCATTACTATATATTCAATTCAGCTCAGTGTTTTGTTTGCATCATGGGGCCCTGCTCAATGCTGCAGCAAAGCAGCTTTAATATACTGTAACCTGCCCACAGAGGCCTTGAGGTGCTAAATGGGATGCTGCCATGCTATGCAGAGGATTTATGATCTGCATCCCCGCTACTGTGTCTCTGCCTGCTTTCTCATGTTTATGGATGCTGTGTTAGTCCAGCTGCATCCACGGGCAGTGGGTTCATGTTAGCATGCAGCTGGCGTTACTCCTTTTTTTTTGATGCCAGAGATTTTGCATCCAATGTTTTAAGAGCAGGCAGGCCGGCTTATTACCTTCAGGTAACACAGCGCAGTGCTGACCTTGACAGGGTTTTGTTATCCTTTTTTTGCTGGAAGTCAAGGCTATTGATCTATTTTAATGTTTTAAACCACTTTATTTGAAATCTGCAACTAGCTGTTCTGCATCCACTGACTTTTGTTTCTTGTCAATCCAAAGCTCCTTTCACCCCGTCACATTTACATATTTTAGCTCATCTTGCCACTTTCGTCCTGCTCCTCCAGGCCCGCAGCCTTCTCTACCAGTTCCGCCTCCTACCCAGGATCCCATGCAGCCTACATGACCTCTGTAAACTGTGTGGCCCTGGGATGTGGGACAGCCGCTACATCCCCACTGTGGAGTGTTCTGGAGAACACCCGGACTCACAGAGCTGCCCCTATGGAGGCACCCCCACCCCACAGCCCTCCTCGCCCTCCCCTTCATCCACACCCTCGCCCTCACCAAATTCCACCCCTGAGCCTCCACTGGAGGGCAAGAGAGGCTCCAAAACCCGGGATATTTTCACCTTCCGGAAACAGCCCTGAGGTGGAGGTTGTGGGGAGCTTTTGCTGGTCTTGGCTCCTGTTAATACAGCAAGGTTTGGATCCATCAGCTGGATTCCTGAACTATTTGCTGCCCTCTAACTTCTCCCTGCTTTTAGTTTGCAATCACTATCTTACTGAGGATTTTTTTTCCACTTGATCCTTTCATGTGGTGCAATGTGGAATACTGCCTTACCAGAATGTTATTTTCAACGTTCAGTATCACATGAATCTGTGATAAGGACGGTTTGGTGCTGGACAGGCCAGAGGTCAAGAAGCTGCTTTCCTTTTGAAGCAGAACGGACAATCACCAGCCACTATGTTGGTTCTAGTCTGCTGCTGGCTTGGCATACTTCCATGGGCTTTGTGGGCAGGGGTCGCATCAGGGTCTGAGGCAACTGGCCCAAATTCATGCAGACTCTGACCAGAGGGTTAAACAGAACTGGGAATCCATTCACAGGACTTGAACTTGAACTTTTAAATATGTTCCTGTGCTCTCACAATGGCATATTTGTGTGAATATCAAATTATATGTGCATATCTCAAGTCTGAGCAGACATTTTTAAAATGAAATCCAAACCTTTGGTGTTAACAAAGAAGGGTTCAACCTACAAATAGGAATATAATGAATTACTGGTACTTTTTAAGTTGGTTTAATGTCATTTTCAGAATGAATGTTTGCGTTTATATCAGCAATTACAAATATTTAGCAATATTATATCCTTGCATGAGCGATTCTTTAAATATAGAGGGCACAACTTGTTTCTTGGAAAACACTTCAGGCCCAAAACAGAAGTAAGAATGTGTTTACATAGGGCTCTGCATATTTCGGCATCAGATTGTGGTTAAGAACATTCTCATAATTTCTTTCAACTTGTGTTTCCCGGGAGGCAGGAGGAAACAAGCCATATGTTTCCTTCTGATAAAGTCTGAGACACGGACGTTCATGTTACCTGTTGAGCAATGGGAGCTTTACTGTGTACACGTTACCATCATAACATATAATATGAATTTCCTGTCTGAGGTGTTGGATGGATATGACATCGGTGTCTGCCAAAGAGAGCATAGTTCATGGTTTTATCCCGACAGAGAAATTGATTGCCTTCTGTTTTACTTGAAGTCTTGTCATATGTGTTGAACCATGTTTAGACAGGGTTGTGAAAAATCGTCAGCACAGTGTTATTGTTTTTTTTTTTCCCCCCCTTCAGCGTTCTCTCCACTTTCATCTTGAAATGAACGACAATGTCGACAACAGCGCACTATCAACACTTAAGTATCGGTCCACATGAATGTATCTTCTGTTTGCTTCTTTCTCACTCGACGACAAGAGCGTCAAAAAGTCTTTGGTGTGCGTATGAGTGTGTGTGTGTATAAACTGGAGTGACCTCTAAACATCTGGTAATGAGTTGGAGAACAGCCGTAGAGGGCCTCCCCCCTGACCAGTCTCTTTAATTATAGCAGTTATCGTGAAGAGAACCTAGGAGAGAAAGACAGAAGAAAGAAAAGCTGGGCGGTGTGGGCGTTTTAGAAAAAAAAAAAAAAAAAAAGACAAGAGAGATGGAGAGGAAAGGGTAATTTTGAAAGCTTAAAGCTTCACACAGGGATGTACAGTGATCTCTAGCTTGCCTCTGTGATTTGCAAGTCCCAGATGTAAAGATGGTCTCCTCTCTGAGGCTTTCCCCTGAGAGCTATTGAGTGACACTCCTGGGGGTGAAAACATGTTCAAATTGCTGCTAAAATGTAACATTAAGACCTTCAATCAGCGTCGCCCCCCCTACCCCCTCACCCCCTCTTGTTCTCCCACCGCCTCTCTGTCTCTCTTCTGCTCTCTCACTGTCTCACCCAGCAAGCAGTCTCTGCAAATGACATTCATAACTGCTCCTTTTCCCTATTAGTTATCATGTGCAGCTGCTCACTGGAAATGCCCGGAGAGTTTTGAAGATTGGGTGGCCCGCGTTAGAGCGAAGCTAAATCTGTGATGCACAATGGGAAAGTAATCAAACTGTGTGTGTGTGTGTGTGTGTGTGTGTGTGTGTGTGTGTGTGTGTGTGTGTGTGTGTGTGTGTGTGAGTGAGAGAGAGAGAATCTATGATCTCATGAATTTTATTAAAATCATCATTGAAATCACATTGTCTGCACAGGCACTGTAAGTCACAAGCTTAATTAAAGACTACTCCTATTTAAAGGGGTTGTGATCAGTCATCACTGAATGTACAATGTTGCTGTTCAGCTTTATGATATGTTGATGTATTTACTGTACACATCACAAAAAAGGAGCCTATTCTTATTCTTGGTATTAATAAAAAAAAAAAGAAAAAAAGCTGTACTTTCATGTACTTTCTAGGAAATGTTTTACTGAACACACAAAATGTTCCTGGCAAGGAATTTATAAATGCCATTCTGACAATAAATGACTGATTTTGATCTTATACCAAGTAAAACAAGGCCGGGACTCACACTAACACCACCAAAACTTTTCATCATTAAATACTGCAGAGGTAAAAGCATGAAGTGTATGTATTTTATTTGTAATTCATTTACTGAATACACGCATCAAGACTGATTTAGAAATATGCTTATAATCAACTGCCTGCTGTATGTTAATGGATTATCATAAATCACAAAGTCAAATGGCATGCATTAATAGTAAAATAAAAAAAGATAGTGACTCAGTAATGGGCAAATTCTCCAGAGGCAAATGGTTAAAAAATATTATAAATGATTAAACAACTATGCTAATCTAAAGATGCTTTCACAGTATAAATACATTTTTGATATCCACAATAAAATGATAATATTAGGGATGCAACTAATGATTTTTTTCATTATGGATTCATCTGTTGATTATTTTCTTGATTAAATAATTAACTGTTTGGTCTCTAAAATGTCAAAAAATGATGCATTTGTTGCATCCAAGCCTAGGATGCAACAAATGATGTCATGCTTTGTCCTGACCAACAGTCCACAACCCCAAAAATATTAAGTTTACTATCGTAGAGGACTAAAGAAACCTGAAAATATTCACATTTAAGATGCTGGAACAAGAGAATGTTACCATGTTTTGCTTAAAAAAATAGTGCCGATTAATTTTCTGTCATTTGACTTATCGATTAATTGCAGCTCTAAATAATATTAATACTTAAGGAATCAATGTGTGCATCCCTACTTACATAATACAGACATACATACAATTATTATAGACATACTGTATATAAATATTTGTTCTCATATTTTCTTACCGTTATAAGTTTTACCGTTATATAGTTTGTCCCTGGTCACCAAAACTCTCTTCTCTTTAGCTTCTGGAGACGACAGTTTATTCGATGCGTCCATTTTCAAACTTCAAGGTCAAATTCTGCCCAAAAACAGAATTAACATTGTGCCATTCCAGTGACTTAAGATGACAAATAGATAACTGTCTCCTCCACCTGGAAATCAGAGCATCAAAACCTAATGATATTATCAGGCGAGATGGCCAAATTATCTGTTTGTGATATTAAACGTCAGTCGTATCTATCATAAGTGACAAATAAGGGATGATGTCAAATTTAAAACACAGTATAATAGTAGCACAAATAGAAAAGAGTCATTAATCAATATAAGCTAACTGGTCATACCAGACCAAGTAAGTCTGTAGAAGCAAAACCAGTGCATTGAAATGAGAAAGTGTGTGCTTTGAAATTCACTTTTTGTGTCATAAGAGGAAAAATATGTTTAAATATGTTTTTGACAATGTCCAGAAAGTTGTTCTGTTATGTACTCATGGAGCAGCTGCAGGATTTGTTTTGAGATGACATCACATGGTGAGACTTGTTAAAAGTCACATTTTAAAACTAAACTTTACAACATGAAAAGTAATGTGTTACTTCAGTTCTAGGCTGCAGAAGGCAACAGCAATGTGAAAATGCTTCACAAAAATGCCTCTTATCTTATATTACATTGTGTAATTGACTCTGAACCAGTTTTACTAGAGAGTGTGGAGGCAAATTCCTGAAACTGTTGGTTATCTAACAAGCCTTACTTCAGCAACTGAGCGCACCTGAGGCAGGACAGGAGAAAAACACCGTTGTGTCAGCAGAAAGCTAACCAGTTCACCTGGAGTAGCCTCACAACAGCAGGAAAAAATAGACTTTAATAGGAAGATTCTGAACAATTGTGTTTTTGCTTGATGCACACAAGGACAACCTAAAGCTAAAATAATGCATCATTTATTTAGTTTTACTGATGTTTCTCATGTTTGCACCAAAATGTTCAATTTTAGTAGTATAATTGTATTGTTTATCAGGCCTTGACAAGGATTCAAGCAAAAACTTTGTCCTTTCATAACTCAGAGAGGTAAAAATGTATTTATAACATTTTTAATACAGTTGTAGTGACATGTAAGACTCTACTTCCCAAATTTCAGAAATCCCCAAAACCAGCT
Organism: Thunnus thynnus; assembly: GCF_963924715.1. Lineage (NCBI taxonomy): Eukaryota > Metazoa > Chordata > Actinopteri > Scombriformes > Scombridae > Thunnus > Thunnus thynnus. The sequence continues at coordinate 15,675,869 of NC_089533.1, forward strand.
TTTGTAATTCCAATCCAACGCACTGCCACTCCTGTATTACCCTAAGCAGCTATGAAATAAGATGTTGTTTTGCAGTGTGCCTTCCTTTAACTCTGCAAAGATGATAAAGATCAGGTGTGAATTTTGTCTCACGGGGGATTTCCATTCCAGCTTTCTGACAAACAATATAAGGTCTCCCATGAGAAAGGCAGCCAAGGCAGACGGTGTGTTTCTAAGAGTTTAACCCTCAACGCTTGAGAACAGTCTTATCAGGCTCTGCTGTTTGTTGTGGCTGTTTGACAGTATGTGTGTGTGTGATGGCTCAGGCATTTGACAGTGATCAACTGACTGTCGCGGACAGCTGTGGAGATAGCATCAGACACCGTCGTCAGGTGGCTGGCTCCTTGAAAATGAAAGGAAGACTTGGGCTGTCAGGCCTCTTTGGGGAATAGCTCTGTCACCGCAGGTATTCTAGTTTAGTCACCCAGAATGGTTATAGGAAACCCAAACTTACACCGGTTTGCTCTGGAAGACTCATGTTGTGACGGTGTCTTTTGGCCACACTCCTATAGTACAGTGACCAAAGCGTTTGTCATCCCAAGTGACACCTGAAACTCCCTTTTAGTGTCTCTCTGTTTTAATCTCCTCACAATATTAACCACACTGATTAATGCAAGAAGTCACTGGGATGAGTGTAATAGGTTTCAAAAGGAAAATGAGTTGGAAATTACCTTAACCTATACCCTGAGATTGCCCAGGGACCTAATCCATTGTAAGCAATTCTCTACTGTACGTGTGATTATTCTGCTATCCAGAGACCCCGCTGCCTCTGATGTGGGGGCTGGCCTGCCTGCAATTACAACCCATTAGCCCCTGATTGATAGCCTCTCTGAGGGCTAATGCATTTCTATTGCAGAAAACAAGATAAAGGGAAAATGACAATAAATACATAAATGAATAAAACGCCATTTCTCATTACTCAAATCTTTGGCCTCGTTGTGTCCTTTGAGTAACTAAAGCAGTTTTTATCCACTGTATATGTGGATAACTGTGTAAACATGGATAACCCTCCCTAATGTGAAGTCTGCCTGAGCAGTGCACGTTGGAGGCACTTTGCTTATTTCCACACAGTGTTAGATTAAAGAACGTTCAGTGCGTTGTTATGATTGATAAGATCTGTGGTATAACAGTAAGACAAAAATGTGTGTGAAAGATAATTCCCGACCCGTTGTCCCTTTTGTGTTACAACCTCACAATCTGCTGCCTACAGTAACACATGCATGTTGTAAAATCATTACTGTATTTTGCATAAAAGTACTCATGAGGTAAGACTAACAACACATTCTTATTTTCTCTCTGAGCACTTTCATCTGCCAACAATGTCAAGTTTAGCTCACTGCTCAAATATGTTTGGATAGCTTGGGTCATCTAGCACCTTACCTACGCACAGCTGATCAGTTTGAATTTCTCCCCAACAGTATGTAGGTCTCATTCTGCCCTCTGTGAAACAAGACAACATCATTCAGAGTCACAGTTGCTGTTACTTAAGTGTTTTATTCATTAAATAAATAAATAAACAAATCTTATTAACCTTACATGGCCTCCTCCTTCACTAACACCTTAAAGATGGAACTGTTGGATCCACAAGTCAAACGTTGGATTTCCCTCTGGAATATTAAACAAACAAAAATGAGCTGACTGGCCTTGAGGGTGATACAGATTGGTCTAAGTCATTGGTTCTCAAAGTGGGGTCCAGGGACCCCCAGGGGTCCTTAAGGGAGTCCCAGGGGGTCCCCATAAAAATGGGGAGTAGTTCAAGATTCACTGATATTCTCTTCACTAGAAGTTAGCACAATGTATAAGAATGAATATTCTGATCAGAGGTTTTACTCTCTCCACCATCATCTCCCCACCTACAGTATAGACAGTTATGGAATTCTCTACTAAATTATATCTAACAATCGTCTCTTCAGATAGGGGCCCCTTGGACAAAAATCTTATCAAATGGGGGTCCATGGCTTGTTACACATCAATTTGCAGTACCTCGACATGAAAAGGTTTGAGAACCAATTGTCCAAAGTACCAATGATTCAACTGTCAACTGCAGGACTGATCAAGACTAAGCATCACACTATAATTGCAACATTCAATAAACAACATCCAGTGTTATATCATAAATATGAATATAACTATTTTAATTTAAATTGCCAAAATCAAAATGTATCCAAAGTCCTTATTTGGTTGTGTACAGCTATCGTTAAATGTACAAAATTATACTGTTCCCTTAGCAAGTGTTCGAATAACCCACTCATAACGTTTTTTTTTTTTTTTTTTATCTGTATTGGTAAAACATCCTACTCATAAGGGTTGAAGTGTCCCTGTTACCATGACAGTAACAGTAAACTAACATTAGTCATGCAGTTGACTTAACCCAGGTTGTAGCTGTTGGTTAGCCATGAACAATATACTTTTCACTTGCTAGCTAGTGAGCTAATGGCTAATGTCAGTATAGCTAACACTAACGGCAGATTAACACTGATTAAAATACATCTCTAGCCAAAAGAAAGACATGACTGTTACATAACTTGCTAACACACAATCTATGTACCTTGTGTTTAGCGTGCATGGAGAAATTAAAACTCATCTGACTCATCAAAAACATGAGTCATATTAAAACTTAGTCAGGTTTTGAACATGGGGTAGGGTACTTTTTTTCACCTGTTTTCACAGATGAAAAAAAAAGTAACCTAGAAAAATGATCCTTGCATAACCTTTTTTTCACCTGTTCTTAGGTCATAAACACAGGGGAGAAAACAATTTAGATCAGACTTAGAAAATGGATCACCAGAATTTTTTTTTCTCATTTGCCTCTCAGGGCTTTCGTACAAGTCCTATCAGAAACACACGCAAAGTGTGTGGAGGCTCTTTTTGTTGGAGTACTACTCAAACACTCCTCTGTCTTCTCTGCTCTATCAGTTTTTGCATGATGATCACACACACTAAAACCCGCCTGTGTGTACATGTGTTATTGCTTCCAAGAAACCTCACACCAGCCCACACCCACTCACCCACCAACAGCTCCACTTGTCAAATTACAGCCCTCTCCCCTCCTCCTCAATTCTCTCATTTTCCCTGCCTCTGACTGAGTGACAGTGCAGTGCCTGGCTACTCTCCTGTCGCGAGGCCTGCATTGAACTGCATTGGTTATTGCCCCCTAATTATCAATTACAGGGCTCAGGTTCCACACCTGGAGCAGGCCAGGCTGGGAATGATCTTAGTCCATTAGGATGGACCTCCGGCTGGGCTGTTTATAGAGGGGGCTGGGCTCTACTCTCTGGAGGTGTTAATGGGCCTTCCAGGGGTATAGTCAGCAGGCTGATCCAGCAGTGTCTAATAACAGAACAAGATTCATGCTGAACTGCTATTTGGATTTTAGTGTTTATCTCTACTATAGATAGATTTTAACGTATGTAAATTGTCAGTAATTCACATTTGCTTTGCAAGTTTTAAATCTATTAACTCTAACATGAATTTTCTAGGAAAACATTCAGAGATATTTGTTTCAGTTATCTACACAAGATGTAATGAAAGGGCTATGACACTATAATATTTTTGCAGTATTTGTAGATCCCTTATTAAAGGGGAACTCTACCTTTACACATCAAAATCAATTTACTAGCCAAGTACTACATAGTCTGTGAAAAATTGGATAATATTAACTGTGGCTGTGGGGGAGCTTTGTCTAAGGAAATTATTTATGTTAGATCATTTGAATATCTCTGCTTTAGTTTTACACATCAGGGCTGCGTTAAAAACTGGTTTTGTTAAGTTTGAAAGACGTGGATGTGCTACGTAGGGAGGGTCACATAAAAGATGCTTTCGAAGTGCATTATGGACAATGTTTTTGAAGCTTGAAGAGATGAAGGAGATAGGATAGACCTCACATAAAACAGCAACATAGCAGAAACTGGACATCACATGACCACAATGAAAACACAAGAGTTAAAAACATAAAATGACCACATTCACACAATAAAAATGTTCTGCATTTAAAAACGGTAAAATAAATAAATAAAAATCAGGGCTTTAAACCAAGCATGTTGTTGCACATATGGTTACAGTGTCCTTTTGTTGTGATCAGTAACACTGTTGGTGTTTTAGGAGTTTTAAGGAGCTGAACAGCCTCTGGATATGTGCTGTTATACAACCTGGCTATCATGGTTCTTCTAATACTTTCCAGTCTTTTAAAAGAAGGGAGAAGTTAAAAAAAAAAAAGATACAAAACCATGTCGTCATAGGAAAACCCCATGTAAAATCAGGATAAATGTGATTCTGCTGCATTGACTTTGACCACTCTTGTGTTAATCCATCTCTTCTAAGTTTATAGAAGTACAACAGTACTGTACATTGCTGGAGTATTGAAGCTGAGCTGGACAGGGAGTAGTTTTTCCCATGAGAAACAATTGACAAGTATGAAAACCATCGTCAGTCATGATTTGTAATAGCATTAAGAAATACTTTGCTTCCTGAATTATTGCCACATTGCTCGTAAGCATGTAAGTTCTCATCCAGCTCTCTTTTACGTTGGTCTCTAGGCTCTGCACCTTCATGAAATATTCAGAACAGGTGCAGCACTGAAAGAAAACCACTAGAGATTACTCATGCAAATTCCACTTTCCATGTAGCATTTTATTTGCCTGTAGCTACTGATATCTTTCTTCATACTAAGTGATCACGTATGACAGAAGACAAGCATAGATCACTGCTTTCATGTTGCCACAGCCATCTGTATCCACCCCTCCCTCCTCTGCTTTCATCTTCAAATACGCACAAAAATAGATGTCTTTTCACCCTTGAATGCAAATAGATTGACTTGGCCTCTTATCATTACAATAGTCTCTCTTTTCAAGCCTGTCTCATCTGTGCTCCATTCAACTGTTAGTGACGTTTAGGTGAAGGAGTCAGCTTATGGCAGCCGTGCACTATATCATACAGAGATTGAAATGAAAATGAGGCATTTCTCAAAATAGCTGCAGGCAAACGGGGGAAGCTGGTAGTCAGGGGATTGAGGGCGACAGGGGTGAAGATATATGCTGTGACTTTCTGTGTATTTTAGAGCTCATGGGTTGTTTTGAGTCTTTGCCATGCTGGATGCGTCTGAGATATGTCACAGGTGTTATGATGGATTGGAGAACGTGGTATGCACCGCATTAACTTTGCAAATCGGTTTACATTGTGCAAGGGTGAGAGAAAACAGAGAGTGCAGGTGTGTGTGTGTGTGTGTGTGTGTGTGTGTGTGTGTGTGTGTGCGCGCGCTTGCGAATGCAAACACGCATCTGTGTTATTGTGTGTGTATTTCAGATCCCCTCCCTCGCCCCAGCAGTCTTCCTGCTGGGGTGTGTGTGTGTGTGACATTTTGTGTGTTTGCATATTTTGGTATGAGCCAGAACAAGGGAGGAAATGAATGACTAAGACAGAGCTCTGCATTTATTTCCTCATTATGAAAGAAAGCTCTATGATTCACAGCAGGTTGAAAATATGCTTTTCTGTATTATGAACTCAGTTCATGAAAAATGTTTTATTTTTATGTACACGGCCTTTTATGCTGCTGCCAAAAGTTCCATTATCCCCAGCAATGACTTATCATATGTAAGCATGTTTTAACAGTGTGAAATCAAAGGCCACCACCCAGTGATTCGGTTTCATACTGTAGTAATTCCCTGTGTTTAAGCTACACTTTTATTGCTTTTTCTTCTAGTTGTTAAAGGACAAGGCTGGTGACATCCTACATTTTTCTTATTTTTACCATGAAAAAACAATAACAATGAATTGAGTATTGTTGTAGTAGCCAAAGTCAGATATATCTTATTCCTCTGTTGTCCAAAAGCTATTAAAAACACATACATTATCCATACTGTTGCACTGGGTGACATGTTCATTACCATGAACATGGGCACTGTAGTTTCTTTTTAGTGAATTCCACATACAGTATGTATTAATCTGCAGCTGAAAATAGTTCCCAACAAATGCGCTATTTACTCCTGTTTGAGTAATGTTTCTTAAAATCTACAGTGCCCAGCTGTTTTAGGAAATTACTGATCCTTTTTAAAAAATTAATCTACTGTATATATATGCAACCTGTTTTTAAAGATTTAAATCTTAAGTCTTCAGCGGGAACCAATGAGCTTGGGGCTGAGTTCCACAGACAATGTAGGGAAGTTAGAAAGTACTGAGAGACGGAAAAATTCTTGGTTTTGGTCTTCCTGGGGTTTTGTAAACAATAAGAAACATTTGGAATATCACTAGCCATGTCCTTTAACAATATCATATGGCTACCATAAGAGATCAGAGAGAGAGAGAGAGCAAATGAAAATAAATTAATGATCATTTGATGTAAGTTTTACAGTGTTATTTATAACAAGGAAAATTGGATAGAATAGAACTTAACAGAACAGAAATAATGTTCTATTATAAGCAGGACAAATCCCATTTTCCTGCAATTACAATTAAAGTGAGATGATAAAATTTAAAGTTTGCTGCTATAAGTCATCTTGACAACCATTAGCGATGTTGCCATGATGTGTCCACACACACTCAGTGCATTAAACCTCCCTGCTGTCCCCTGTTGTTGTGCTTCACTGGGGCCGTGGGATATGTGCACTGACGCAAGCTCAAGTCCCACTTGGGCAGCCATGCAGGTAAATAAACCGGTGATTGTGTGCAGAGGGAGGACATCACATGCACAGATGAGAGAGCCTGTTGATTACTGATCGGTTACCACACTAATAATGCTCCATGTCCTGACTCAGCCTCAGGATGAGCACTGGATCAATCTTTAATACGATGACTGAAATATAAATTCGGTATTGACCTGCAGGAAAATTCTCCTCCAACCTGTATAATTTATTTGCATTTAATTGCATCCATATGTGTGCTTGGCGGCCAGTCATTGATTTCGATATGGGAGATGATGAAAATCGCCTCTCACCTTAATTACTGATCAATTTAAAGAAATTGAAACTCTCCTGTTATTTAATATATAACAACATCTTGACTCTGCCTGTGTTGTGAATGACCACACAGTCTATGTGAATGGCTTACTGTAACTTCACTCCACCTTCTGCATTCCCAGCGAATCTGTGGCTTTGACACATCTTACTTTAGTCAGAGGATGATGATATCTGGATTGGATCAATCTCAGTGCAACATGAATAATTTGTCACTCCTTATTAATGTCTGGAGAATCTGTGTGGCTTCTCAGCAGACAGTTTGGTGGCCATTTACCGTGAAAACTCTTTTTTTGTAATTTATTTGTTGAAACATATGCTGCTGTTTAATCTGACTCAGGGATGAAATATGTCTATGTCTGAAATATGTGTAAATAAGCTGTCTATCTGTCATAACCATGACTGTGTTATGAATCCTTTCAGTTCCTTTTGATGCATTTTGGACTGAAGCAAACCTTTTTTAGCTAATGACATTCTTTCCTTGTTTGTATCTTGGCTGTGCATATGTGGCTGTGATGACACTGTCTTTTATGTTGAGAATACTTGTGTCAAGGTAGGTTAAGGTGGGAACACACACACGTTAGGGGTCTCATTAAGACAAAAGCTGCCATTTCCAACAATGCACCAATTAGAGTACATCCTGTGCTAACAAAGTGCTTCGTTGGCAGCTCAATCCCTCCAGTTTTTGAATCCAAATCTCTGTCACCTCAAATGAAAAGCACTTGTAACATCACAAGGCCTATCCACCATTATCCCTCTTTACCATTATTCATCTCCAATGAGCACTGCAGCTCCCCTCAGGGCGACAAGGCAAGATTTGATGCAATTCAATCCTAATCAGACACTGTTTGCCTGTTTTTGGATTGGCTGTTATGTTCTCTCAAGATGTAAAAGGCGTGGCGCCTCAGGCACCGCTGACTGTGACGGGGCCCCCACAAGGGACCCCATGGCCGCTCCATGGGGAGGAGTTCCTAATCCAGGATTATTCTCCCAGACCCGCAGCCAGCTGGATTAGGGGATAGTCGGTGGAAAAGGGCACCGTCGGCACTCTTTCCTTTAGCAGCTCAGTGGATTAGAGCCGTGCAGACGCCGGTGCTGCCTGTGAGGTGCAGAGACTGAGAGGAACAACGAGCCTCGCTGGTCCCCTCACAGCTACACAGCAGCACCATACAAGGAGATGGAAAAAAGGGGATGGTTGAGTGCACACTCACACCGGATGAAGAGTTGATTTTTCCATTCTTGACTTTGGGTGTTCAAATATGGTGTCAGGAGATAATGGCAGTCTTTACGGATGGATGGTGCTAAAGTAAATTGAGGAGAAGGACATTTAAATAAAAATGCATGCATTCACACGTTTGTTACTTTCTGCAGTGAAATTTCATATCTCATGGCCCTGTGTGAAGGCCTTACAGTCCAACAGATGACAGCTTCCATCAGCTTCCCTCATTAGAAAGACTATCTACATTACAGTATGAGTGGGCGTGCATTTGTACATTATACCATGGGTTTTGTGTGTGTGTGTGTGTGTGTGTGTGTTTGTGAGAGCAAATGAGAGTGTGAGCAGCTACTGGTTGCATTTGTATATCTTGCATTTCTTGTGGTTGTGTGTGCATGATAGCAGCAGAAGAGCAGTGTCAGATACCCCAGCTAGTTTCTCCAGCCAGTAATCAGCTACTATTGATTGTGAAGTAGTCAATGAGAGTAAAGTCTCAATGTGCCCTCAATGCTGCCGCGGAGGGATCGATCACAGCCTGCTGCTGAGCCTTTGTGTGACCGGCATAATGGAATGTGCATACTAGTGTGCAGTGCTTGCTTTCCTTGATTTTAATAAAAGAACATCTTATTCAGAATTTCCGTTCATTGTTGCTAATTATTTTTGCAAGTTGCTGCAAAGATAAGAAGTGTGATCTTTTTCTCTTGCTATGAATGATACATTCAATAGTAGTTTCTTTACCACTGTGCAAACAAATGAATTTGTTTATCCATGAGACTGAGATGCATGCAACCACTTTACCTCCCCATCAAAACCACATCCTATCAACTTAATGCAGAGAAAGAGGCCATATTGAAATTGCCAGGTGCCTAATTTGGTCTTTGTCGCACATAATTGAAACCACTCATCCCTCCCCCCACTGAAGGGGAGAAAAGAGAGAGAGAAAGAGAGGGGGAGAGAGAGAGATAATTGCCTTATAAGGCAGTAGGCTGTTATGAATGTGACGTCTCATTCCCAGCAGCGTGCTGGCAGATGATACGGTAAAGCCCACATCTCAAATCCATCTGAAGAAAGCTGGCTCTCACAGGCTTTGGTTTGATAGCTCCAGCTGTCTCGTTTAGGGCTGCATGTGTGTGCATGTGCGTACATACGTATATGTGTATATGTGTGTGCTTGCAGGGGGAGAGGTGGTGCATGTAAGTGCACACGCACGCATATGTGTGTGTGTGTATGTGTGTGTTTTCAAGGGGGGGTGGGGGGGGATGTTGTGTGTGAGTGAGTGCATGTGTGCCGTGTTATTGACTCCTGAATTACTTCTCTGCAGGGGGATTTTGTTGGAATTTCGTGTGTGTGGCAGCGGCGGGCAAGAGCACATGGATGATGAATAGTATGTGTGTGTGTGTGTGTGGACTGGGTGTGGGATGCTGAGTCAGGTGGGTGATTTACAGTGTAAGCATTGCAGTGCAGGTGGAGGCACAGAGACACACCATGTGCAACATAATTTTTCTCTTTTGTTTTTCTTCATGCATTCAACCTCCTCTCTCCTTTCTCTACTGTGTTGCTCTCCTTTCCTTGTCGATCCTCTCTTCCTCTCTCCATCACTATCCCTTGCCGTCTCCCTGCATCTCAGTGTACCCCTCCCCCAACCAGACAGCCGGGCTGTGCGTGTGTGTGTGTGCGTGTGTGTGTGTGTGTGTGTGTGTGTGTGTGTGTGTGTGTGTGTGTATGTGTGCTCCCAGCTGGGGGCAGCAGTAGGGAGAGATGTTCTTTGGGGAAATGGAGGACGGTATGCAGTCTGCTCCTCTTGGAAAACCGTCAGTGTATCATCTCTCCTTCTCTCTGTCCTTTTATCTGCTTCAGATTTCTTCTTCCTCTCTATTTAAATGTATCTCTGCTTTACTGTATCTGATTTCTCAATCTGCAAAAAAAAAAAAATTGACTCTACCTGTCACCCCCTCCCCCCATCTCTCTTCCTTCCTTCTCTGTCTTCTCCTGCTTTCACCGTCTCTCTATGCAGTGATGTGCCAGGATTTTTTTTTTTCATCGTTGCTGGTGCCCTCTCAGCATGTGCTGCTCTCCCCCACCGAGAAGGTTTTCTCCTGTCACTACACACTCCTCATAGGGTATCCTCTCACCACCAAAAGTCTCTTTACTGTAAAGCCCAGCCCTCCATTTATCTCAGCTATCCTTTTCTAAAATCTCTCTTTCTTGCTTTTTTTAGAAGTGCCGCAAGCTCCTTTCAATTATCTTCCCCTTCCTCTCGGCGGTCGCTGGGAGACAGCTTTTCTGCTCAAATATTTGCTTTTCATGAATATGCCATCATTAAGCACCCTGCATAGGTGTGGGTGCAGCACCGACGAAATGTTAATTGCGGCTCGGCGAGGCCCTCTCATGCATTCCTCCCCTTGCAGGAATCTGGCAAGAGCTCAGACAGGGAACAGACGTCTGGGTCAGGGCAGGCTCAGGCAGAGAGAGTGTAAGAGAGACAGAGAGAGTGAGAGGAGAAGAGAAGGAGGGAGAGGAAGGAGAAGGAAAGGAAAATTTGGAGTGTGAATGAGGTGATTGGGGAATAACTGAAGTTAGAGTTAAACTTCGTCAGAGGGAAAGAGGGATGGGAACATGTCGTCAGGAGGGAAATGTCATATCTCTATTTGCAACATCAGCTCAAGCATCAATCATCTCTTTCAGGCCTCAAGGTCTAACATGAACCACAGGGGATCTGACTTTTCGAAAAGCTGATTGGTACCTCTGGAACACACTTCCTGACCACCTGAGGGCAAATCAAAAACACCGGAATCACCTTTAAAGCAATACTAAAAACATTTCTTTACACATTATGACAGTATTACTACTAAACAGCCAACCACTTGGTCCTTAGATTTTGCCTTTTCTCTGTTGTTTTACCTGTTTTTAATTACTGTGTGGCTCTATCCTCCTATTTCCCTTTTGAGACTTGCATTTAATGAAACATGTGTTATTTATAAAATGCATTATCACTATTATTATTAAGGCCAGAAAAAATGGGATTTTGAATGCCCTGAGGGAGTTCAGTTGTCAATTCTAGTACAACTGGATGAGGACCAAGAGGCCAGCATGAAAAGAGGGATTAGAGTCCGTTTCAACATGGAGCTGGTATCTGTTGCAAGATCGCCTTAATATGGTGAACAGCAACGGCTTTGTTTTAGGCAAGGAATGCAGCCGGTTCAGCTAAATTAGAGGCGGCCATTTCCGCTGGCATGGGGGCCTGGCATTGTTGGCAGATCTCCTCGGCCGGGAGACTGTGGACACTGTGGAATAAAACAGCTCCAATCAGGGAACACCACAGGTTTCAGCCAGAGAGGAGGGAGTCGTCAGCAAAATCATCAGATGTTTCGTTAGAATGAAAACCTGCAGGTTCTTGGCAGTCATAGGTTCAATTTCAACTTCAGAGACTCTGTACGTGGGTTTCTAGACCTCCTGACTACAGGTGAGACGGTATAAATGATGGACACAAGAGCAAGCAGACTGTAAAACAGACATGACAAGTCAACCAACAGCAAGGAAGACAGCTCGGCTTTTAGATGCAGGACATATTGGGATGTAGCCTGAATTTGCTGGATTTGTTGCTTTTCTTTTCTGTCAGTTCCTCTGGTTTGGTCGGAGCGTGAGAATGTATATTAAATTGCTGTTGCAGACACACAGGGTGTAGTCACGGGGCTCACAGATGACATGATTCTAGTTAGTCACACTTCAACGTGACTGCTGCCACTGCTGAATCAGACTGGTTTGTTATGTGGTGGCCTATCACAACAGCTCCATGTTGTGTCTGTCCTGAGACTGCCTCGCTGTCATCTCACTTCCCAAGTTTATGTTCATCCGTTAAGGAGCGGTGGAGCAGAAGATGCTCCTTCACATTTTCCCTCCAGGGCTACACTGAAATGCATCTGACATGCGGATGTTCGCTTGGGTGGAAACTCTCCAGTTCCCCTTTCATCAGGTGTCCCTTTTTTTTTTTAGTCTTTTCCTTGCCACTCACTCCATCTTATACAACCCTTTCTGTGGCAATCCCCCTTTTTTCTTTTGTCATGTGTTGGCAGTGCAGGTGCATGTGGGTGGAGGGATGCCTCCTCTACCTCATTATCCTCTGTTTTATCCCTATGCTTCAACCCTAAAACATCCTCTCTTCCTCGCCTCTGTTCTGTTTCTTTCCACAGGTGAATTCTCCACCTCCCTCCTTTGTCTCTTGTCTAACCTCCCCTCCCTCCCCCCCTTTCTCTGCCTGCTGCTTTCCCAGAGAAGTCAACCTGTTATCGGCAGGGTCTATGAATAGCACAGGGTTGGAGCTGCGACCCACTCACCTCCCTAACATAGCTCATGTCTTATGCATTGCTCCTGTATGCCAGAATCCTTCAAGCTCCATTTCTGCTGTTAATACGGCTGCAGTTCTGCTACGACACCTAGTTTCCAAAAAATATTTCTACAATATCTTAATTTATATATATTGATAGTGCATTGAACATGCAGATTCACACAATATGTCACAGTGCTCAAATAATGTGAACATGTCTAATGTCTAATTAACAGCAGACAGTTTATCTCTCTCTCTCGAGCTGAAACACTTATAAGACGAGATGTGTGAAACTGCTAATAAACAGGTAGACCTATTTGCATTCTGCACACTTTTTTTTTTCTCCTTCTTTCCTTGCACCAGATACAAGCACGTACAGTATATGCATTTAAAGATTGACTCTCAGGAGTCATAGCTGCATATATACGCAGATGCAGCACAAAGATAAGCTTCTGCTGCCATCGATGTCATCATTCTCCCTGCGTTGCTCCTGGAAATTTGGTTATGGCAAGATGCTTACTCCCAAACACTGAAACCTGTTTACAATGCAGTGAGCGGCGGCATCATCCTCCCAGTGTTTCTCCTCTATGCCACTGCTCCAATAATACACCAGGGACAAGGAGCTTAGCAGTGACAGCCCCAAATCCTTCTTTCCACAGCACTGATTTCTGGATTAAGGAGGGGAGATTTCCACACCTCTGAATTGTATTGTGTACGGGGCTCACGCATCTTTTCATGCATCTTTTCTTCTGCAGTGTGCATCGAAATGGGAGCATTTCCTTATTTACACAGATTTAGAGAGATTCTGGATGGGGCATGGGAGGCTATAACATGGATGAGGTTGGAGGCAGGGAGAAGGTGGAGAATAAGAGTGATTATTGTGGTAAACCCCCTTTATGGAAGGATTTCAGAGCCTCAATAATAAACAAAACACCTTAACAGAGTGCTTATGCATATTTAAGTTCCTGAAAAGCATGTTCACTCAAGACAGGGTGGATGTTTTTGGGCTCCCCGAGAGTCTAAATTCAGGTTATGCCTCAAATCTGCTCTCATAGTTCTCCCATTGCTTTGACAGATGCCACAAAAAGGTTGGAAATATTTTCATTCCAGTGTGATAAAACCCTCCCTACTTCATTCCTCCTTTTACCTCCTTCTCCACTTCTTTTTTCCCCTCTCCCTCTTTCCTGTCCTCCAGGACCCTCCTCTGATCCTTCGTCATTTTTCTGACGTTGCATTACCCAACATTGTTTTGACTTTTCAGGTTCCGCATTCCTCTGCACAGCATACCGACCTGCCTGCCAGACCGCTGGAAGAATTCCTGGCCTGTGATTATCCACTCATATTTCACACACACACACACACACACACACACACACACACACACACACACACACACACACACACACACACACACAGGGGGAGGCAATAAATTAATGGAATGGGCTTTACTCTTTTATTACCTCTGAAGAAAGGTTTATTGTTTCTTGTTGCAGGGGGTTGAATTGATTTACTGATACATTCCAAAATGTCCAAACACCATTGATTTGCTTTTGAGTGATCAATCTGGAGAGATTTGTGTTTTTTTAACAGATGCTGTGTGACAAGCTGAGCATATTTTGTGTGTGTGTGTGCGCGCGCGCTTCTGTTTTTTTTTTTTCTTTGCGAGCCAAATTAAACAGTGCTTTATTGCATGTTTATTTTACATTTACTGAGAAATTAACTTGTAAAGTGCAATTAATTAGGAGCCGGAAATGATGAAAATCGAAATCAATCAAATAGAAATTTCCCTCATGATGCATCTGCATATGTGTATGTGCATTCATAATTACAGCAAAAGACACATTTTGTTAGATAAAAACACAGTAATTTTTGCCTGAATGAATTAACAAATTAAACCCGGTGATGTATCTAGAGCAGACACATCAATTCATGCACACACACTCAAAAACACACGATAAAACACACATACACAAACACACAACCTACCAGTTGGCAGTGGGTGTTAATTGTGTTGGGCCTCAGGGCAAAAATAACATTGCACCAAAGACAGGGACACAGAGTGTGTTCTGTTCTGTCTTTCAGCAGTCTACACCTTTTATATCAAGACAAAACCACACAATCATGTTACAGTCATAAAACACACTGTAGCCTCATTCTTCATATATCAAAATGATTTCTCATTGCATGGCCTACTACATGGAAAAGATATTCATTCTTTTATTTTGTTCAAATGTTCTCTCTTTTCTTATTTAGCTGTATCCCCCGGTGAATCCCAACAGACAGTGTTTTCATGGCTATATGATTGTTAATTGCTAATTAGGCCTGTGTAGCAACAGACCCCTGTGTGAGGTGATAGCACTGTGTCGGTGTACACAGAATAATTACATTGAGAGGTGTTGTAAAGAGCGTGTCAACATCTGCTCCCTGTGTGGCTGTAAGAAAGAAATGGTTTCTGAGAGGGAAGCTTATAAATGTGACAGATTGTACTTAATGACACAATGATATTTAGGCAAACTTGTAACAAAAAGAGGAAATTTGGCACTAAAAAAACAGTAACTTTGAGAGGTGTTGACTTGATTTGACTAATTTGGGTGGCTGACGCCTCATATTATCTTTGCACTGAAGGAGAGGGGTGGATTTTTTCCTCCATCACTTACATTGAAAGTGCATTATGAAGGGATACTCTAATGGTCAGTATGAACAGAAGGTATAATTACAACAAGAAAAACATGGCACCTGACTATTGTTTTGAAACTTATGCACACATTCTGACCACCCAGTTTCTTCATTTTCAAGTCATGAAAAGTCGTGGTAAAACGATCAAATTCAAATGCATTTTTTGTGGGAGGGATCCCTGAACAAACGCAATGTTTGGGAAAAACCCATGACCACATTTATGTACACACACATCCTCAGCATGTCAGCGATGCATCCGTAATACATTTTAATTGAGCTCAGAAAGAAATGGAAGGCAATGAAATCACCAATCAGTTCTGGTATCAGTATATATAACTGGCTCCCTGTGTTGCAGACACCATCTCATCCAGTATATACTGTTTCTCATTCCAGAGACAGCGTTACCTTAATGCGATTAAAACATTCTTGTGTGTACATTATGTGTGCGAGGTAGGCAAATTATGACAGTCAGGAATTTAGTGAAGCTAAAACAAAACGTGTTCCTCAAGTAACCAGTAAAACAGGATTTTAGAACCACAAAGCTCTTCTCATGAAATAACTGCAAGGCACTGTTGTTAGCTCTCATGCAACACACACGCAGCCTCACATCCCCCACGTTCTTCTTTACTCACTGCCTATGTAAAGCATGTGTGTTGTGTGTTTGAGGTTTGGGACTGCAGTGTGCTGAAAAGCTTGTCTGTGGGCAGAACTATTCTGAAAACACATGTTGGTCTAATGGATTTAATATGGCTGTAAATTACAGTCAACAGAGTGCTGGAGCATCAGTACCACTCACATGGAAATGAGCACTACTTGAGTGCCTTTTAACGCTGTATTCGAAGCTTTACCAGTTGGTGTGTGTGTGTAGTGTCTTCATTTCCATGCATCTTTCCACTGACCTTTTTTGAAGTCATTAGGGTTGACTAAGTTGAGTATGTTAAGTGTGTTTGTGGTCAGTTATGTCCTTGGCTATTCTTTTCCTTTCACATTTTCAAGACGACTTCCCCTTATAATTCGTTTTCTGTACATTTCATGCTGTGTTTCATACTCTGGAACAGATTGTATGGATTTCTTGTCACTCTATGATTAATTTCATGCTTCATTTGAAGGGAATGTCTAATTATCCAGACAAACGCTTAAACAAAAAAACAGCTTGTAAAAGCTGCAGCTTTAAATTTAAACAGCAATTTATCTGCATTGGCTTTTATTTCTCAATTCATGAACTACAAGATTAACAATTGTGCAGGGTTCTGGTTTTAATGCAACGAGCAAGTTTACCATTTATGTAAGTAATATGCTAATTTAAACATTAATGTTCTCCTGCAGGGCTAGGATGCATGAGTGGATGTAGGTATAGTTGTGTGTGTGTGTGTGTGTGTGTGTATAAGCATGACTGAGTTTGCGTGTATTTAAACTGTTGATTGTGTGAGTGGTGGTTGCATGCAGGCAGATTTTAACCTGCGCCTCTGCCTCATTAGGCCTGCCTCCGTTGCCATGGTTGTCTATTAGAGCAGCGGAGATTAAAGACTAATTTACATGTGAAAGAGGATAGTGGTGAGAGAGAGAGAGAGAGAGACTACACTCTACTGCACTCCACTCACTTGAGTGTATTCTGGAGAAGAGGGTCAGATAGGGCACAGGCAAATGTTTGTAGAAGCTTTGACCAACATTTTGGCCATTTATAGGTACGTGTGTTATCGACTTGAACTCTGTCTTAGAGTATATCATATTGAACATCTTGTCAGCTTATACACTGGTTTCTATTTTACGTATACATGTAAATGCCAACCATCTATGACTGGGCTTCCTTGTGGCTTAGTGGCTTTCGATGCACACTATGTAATCTCAACCTGGGGACCATTGTTGCGTGTGAACTATCTTGTCCCCTTCCTATGTTTCCTGTCTCTCTCGAGTGTCAGATAATCATCACCAAGCTTTATTTCAGTCTGCAGCACATTAAGAAAAATGTAAATGTTATCAAACCGGAATACATACCAAAAAAAACACCATTACCAATGTCACCCTTAGCGCTTGTCTTAGAAATCTCTGTAGCCAGTTCAGGGTCCACATTGAATTTGATCATTTTCAGCTCATATGTGGTTGTATTGTCCTTCTTCACAAAATAATAAGGATAAATTGATTTGTTAGTATCGTTTTTTATTACTCTCCATTCATTCAAATAAAGACAAAATACCTAAAAACAGCACATATAATCATTTATATTAACTCTGTTCATAGGAATATATAATGAAAAAAGTCATTTACTTTATATTTAAAGGTATAGCACTTCTTAATTTGTTAATATCTTGTGTGTGTGTGTGCTTCACCTTTGAGTGTGTAAGACAGCTGGAATTTTTGCATACTGCATGTAGGCCAACATCTGGCATCCTGTCACACCTCATCCTCTAAGAGAGCAAGAGAAATAGTAAGGGCAAAAGGAAAGGGGGCAAAATTCAAATAATTATATTTTTAGTGAAGTAGCTTTGTGAAGTGACCACAAGAGGAGAGGAAATGCAGTAATATGTTGTCATAATGGTGCTTATTTTTCAGGGATCTGCAAGGTGGACTTAATGACTGTGAACATGTAATTACTGAGGCTGTTCATGGGAGGCATGAGTCACCTACTTCTCTCTCTCGTTAAAGTTCATCGTGAACCAAAGTAGGAAGGGCAAAGTGGAGCACTGAGTTTCACTCTGACTCACTCCACCATGATGGCTCTGACCAAAACAAGCCACAACAGCAACCAGTCAGTGCGTGCACTCACTGCAGTGTGGGAACTGTGAATCTACTATTGCTCAGCTAGAAATTAGCCAAAAAAGTTAGATATTTTACCTTAACTAAAGATTATAAAGATTAAGACTAAACAATGATTTGTGCCACGCAGGCAGTCTATGAAAATCACAATAGCCTTTCCCAACAGAGAGTCTGCTCGCCATATTTTAGATTCTTAATAAGCCAAGACTGTGGGCTACAGGCAGCAACAGACAGCAAGGAGAGAATCTTCTCTATGAATATTAATGTGTGGTACAGGGGGAGGTTGAGGGGCAGGGAGGGTGGGGAACCAAAGCCTCCTCCAAATCCTTCGCAGATAAACTGAGAGGGGAAGAGAGATGATTACACGCATGGTTTTTCACAGGGCTCCCCCAAATCTCATTTTCTGTAGTGCATTTTAATGGGATCCTCACACACACCTCAGCCAGCTAAGTCTCCTGGATGCTAACTGGGGCCGATAAAATCCCAGCTCCTGTGAATTTTTTATGCAACGCTATGAGGGCGGGCCACGGCGTGTTTTGTCACGGTTTTTATGCGAGTAAAAACTAGGCCTTGTCGACCTTTTGTCTTTGTAATGCGCCGTATGTATCACTGTCATTTAAATGCAGCCTCAGACAATGGAGAGCTGCGAGAGATGGATGAGATAAAGCGGTGAAATGGGAATCAAAGTCATTCTCTGCTGCAGATGATGGAAGAGGTCACCACATACGGGCCCAGAGGGAAAAAGATTTGTCTCACACATATGAGAGACATGAAAACATGACGGAAAATCAGTTTGTATGAAGAGGAATTGGCTATTTTTGTACATTTTCCAGATGAACATCCCAGTATTTACAAATTCTATTCCACTTAACATATTTTTAAAAATGACAGAATGGACCTTTAATGTCTATGATATCATATCACATGCCATGATTTCCAGTTCTGAAATCTGACACTCTCACATTGATCTCAGTCAACCTCTCTGTCCGTCTGGTGTTTACTGCTGATAGCCATCAGGGTGACCTGAGTACACACAGGGGACTGTTTAATTACACACTCTTTCTCCGCGTGTCCATCAATAATCCAACCGATGCAATCATTCATGTGGCCATTTTAATCAATACCTTCATGAGAACTGCAGCCAAACTCTAGGCCATGTGACTGGGGGCCTCACATCAGTTTTATGGCATTGTTACTCCATTCATTGTACTATCTGGAGTTTACCAGCCATTTACTAGCAATTTGTCGGGGTAAATGGGCCATTCATTAGTCTTTATGTAGCGACTGCAGTCTCTGTTGGAGGGTGATTCATAAACATTAGCAGCATACTTGATTTTGAAAACTGCAACAGGCCAAATTCTGCTTATTTTTCATGAATGAAAAGTTGTTGTGCATTAAAGATCATAGAAAAAATAACTTTGATATAATAACTAAGAAAGCAGGAACCCTTCATTCCATAGACTGACATTTTTTTGACAAAGACCTGCTCTCTACAGAGCTTTAAAGTGTCAAACAAGCCACATTGGACTTTTATGTAATAAATACAAACATGCAAACGTTGCATTTCAGAGTATTTTCCAAGTCCTTCAAGTTGTGTTTTTGCATCCCTCTGCTCCAGCTATGTTTTTTTTTCTTTTATTTTTCTACTTTTATGCTCACACAGGCGCACTTTCCCTCTAATACCCTTAACAGTATCATTTTTCTGAAGCAATTCTTCTCCAGAAAAAGCACACATTATGGGACTTTGGGGACGCATCTACAGAGCTGGTATTGTCTTGAGGAAGCTGTTTGACTGAGTGTTTTTCACTTGGCCAGAGAGAATGTGGAGATAATTGCATGTGTGCAGAATCATTCTGTTTGCTTAAAACTGTGAAGTATCCATCGGTTTTCTGATTGGAAGGTTTTGTTTTTTCACAAAATACTGAAGGAAATGAGCGGACTTGTGTGTATAAGGCACGAAATGGCCTTGTTCTTCTCTTCATCTTTTATCTAGATGTGTGTGTGTGTGTGTGTGTGTGTGTGTGGGAGTGAGAGAGAGATTGCTGTGTTCAGCTGGTATAAACAACATGATCTTTTGCACGAATATGTGAGAGCAGATGACAAGTGTCTGTGTTTGCACTTGCATGATAACCAGAAAGATTGTGCTCACGTGTTAATATTTGTATGTGCAGGCCTGTGGAATAACGCAGCGCCTAAGGGCCCCTAAGTTTCAAGTGTATTTGTCACATGCAATCATTCACGCACAATCACAGTGAAATGCAATCCTGTCAACTCCTTCAAATTGTGCGATAAAATAGATTAAACAAGTAATGATTAGTAATAAATAAAAAATTAGCGATAACATATGTGTATGTGTATGATTGGAGGGGGTGGGCTCAGTCATAGGCAGTGACCTCATTTAGGATCCTTGTGGCCTGATGGTAGAAGCTCATCCTGAGCCTCTCAGTGCTGGTCTGGTGTATCTGGTACCTTCTTCCCGACTGCTGCAGGGAGAAAAGGCTATTATCCGGGTGGTTGGGAACTTTAATGATTCTCCTAGCCTTATTCTTGCAGTGCCTGGTGTAAATATCCTTTAGGCAGGATAGAGCAATGCCTATTCTATGTTCAGCCGAACGAACCACTCTTTCAATCGTCTTGTGGTCTCCCTCGGTGTTGCCATACCAGTCAGTGATGTTCTCCGTCAGGACGCTCCCAATGGTAGATGGTAGAAACTGCTCAGTATTTGAGGGGATACCCAGAATTTCCTCAAACGTCTGAGCTGAAACAGTCTCTGCCTTGCCTTTCTCAGATCAGGTCCAGGTCAGGCCCTCGGTGATGTGGCGTCCTCCGTTGACCGGTTCAGATGATAGGCAAACTGTGGTGGGTCCAGTGTGCTGGGTAGTGAAGAGCAGATGTAATCCCTGACCAGCCATCCAAAGCACTTCATCTCTACAGAGGTGAGTGCCACTGGGTGGTAGTCGTTCAGGCAGGCTGGTCTTGTTTGTCAACCTCTCCTGGGGGCCCCCAAACATTAAGAGATTAAGATTTCTTTGTCATTCATCAGAACTCACATACACTGAAACAAATTTGTCCTCTGCATTTGACCCACCCTATACACAAGGAGCAGTGGCCAGCTATGGTGCAGCACCTGGGGACCAACTCCAGTTCTTTTTGTCAGTTCCAGTGGTCAGGGGCACTGACGGGAGTAACCCCTAACATACATGTCTGTGTTGGTGGGAGGAAATTGGAGCATCTGGCGTAAAACCCACGCAAACACGAGGAGAACGTGCAAACTCCAAACAGAAAAGACCTTGGATGGCTGGGGTTCAAACCCCGGACCTTCTTGCTGTGAGGCAACAGAGCCACTCTGATACTGATGCCTTATTTTCTTACATGAGCCTTTTTTTTATTGCCTGTTTTGTTTGCAGCTGCATCCATGATCCAGCAGGATTTGTGAGCACAGTGTGGTGCGAGTTTGCCTGGATCATTCAGTGTCAGGTTTGAAAATTGGAGTTTTGCTGTCCTCTTTCACCACAGGACACTGCTCTATCCAATCTGTAAGCTGCTTCCAGATACAACAGACCCTATATTTTTGTCTCAATCAGCTATTGAATGTTTTTCCCCACTGACATTATTAAAAGGTTTTTTTCAGCCTCAAGGTTTTGAGAGCAAAAAAAAAAAAGGTTAAAGCCAGCCCTGTGTACACATGTCCTGTATGAGCAAGTGCATGCACCTGTATGTGTAATAAGTCAGATTCAGCAGGAAGGTGGAAAAGTGTGAGAACTACACTCACTCTCAAGATCAGAAGTGTTAGATTAACATCATACATCTCAGCCCTCCTCCTCCTTGCTCTCTCTCATCCACTGCTCTGATAGACCCAACTCAGGCAATACAGCATCTGCAGAAGTGTGTGTGTGCGCACTAGAGAAAAGCCCACAAAACTGTGATCTCTTCCATAATTCACTTTAGCTATGGCACAAGTGAACCACCATGTATACATGTGGTGTGTATGAATTCAGACTTACCTTTGTGTACATTTGCCATGTGCGCACACACACGCACACACATAATGTATGTTTGCAGTTTTTGCAAAGGTGTGAAATGCACCCTAGGTTCTGTGGTATGGCAGAGTCACAACGCTGTCTTTAAAGTAACACATCACCTTTTCATCAGTCAGTGTGGTGTTTGTGTATGTGTGAGCTAGTGAGCTCACTGACAGTTTGTTAGTCATTCTGTCTTCTCAGGCTGCACGAACACAAAAGAGGCTCTTTTGAAAACAAGCCCCAGCCGCGACCTAAGGAGTTTAGTGAAAATTTCACCCCGATGAGGGCACTCCAGCTTGGGACACGAGGAAGACAACCTTCCTTTTGTCAGTATGGGAGCATGGGTAAATCTGAACAGTCATGAACTGTTACTTCAGCTGTCATTATATCTGGATGTGAAGTGTCACTCCCTTATTTCCCACCCACGGCTTCCACATCCTTTCGTACCCAAAGGCTATCTGCACCGGTGGTGGCGGGAATGATTAAGCAGGATTTTGCTGTCAATCCCCCCCCCCCACCCCTAAGCAAAGCCAGGTCACAGGACTTCAGCGTGTGGTGACTCATTGAGGGATTGCCAGCTGTGTCAGAGATAAAGACGACGGAGGAGGCAATGAATGACAGAATGGAAAGTGTAAACACATAGGACCTCCAGGCGTCTTGTCTTTCGACATCTGTCTCTCTCCCCCTTTTTTCTTTGTCTTCGCTGGTGGTTGGTGGAGATTCATTTCCCTGTTGTCTTTGATTTCTCCCCTCTTGTCATCCTCTCATTCCTTCCTGCAAACCCCTCCTCTTTGAAAAAAACAGCATTCCTCTGTGTAACCATTCCTGTCTTTTCTGCCCAGTAGGAAACTGCTGTCCAATCCATAAGTCATGATAACAACCGTCTTCCTCCTTCCCTCCTATCCACACACACACACACACACACACACACACACACACACACACACACAGTAACACAGACAGTGGAAAACCTCCTACTTGCTCAGAGCATGATGTCAGACGTCTGCTGGCTGACAGGTATGGGAAAAACACACAAGTGTGTCTAAGTGTGTGCACAAACACTACAGGTACCTTGCAGGCACATAAGTTGCAGGCTCATTTACATGCAACACGTGTGTATGCACGCACCAAACACACTTCCACAGCTGTAATTGCCCTGCACATATTCCAAAACAAGCCGGTTAATAAATGAAACTGATATAGTAAAGATTTAAAATGATGCAGCAGATTTATTCCTTGATTATAGATTTCAGACAGCAAATCTCACAGTGTGTTGCCAAGAAATTTTGCATTCATCTCTGTAAGATGCAAGAATGATTAAATATTTATTTTTATAATGCAGTTTAAAAACCCATCTATTCCTTTTTGCCAAGACTCCAGTTCAATTTAGCCTCCCATCCTTTAGGCTGCTCTATGAAATGCCCACTCTCACCGTATGGCCTGTGTATTGATTTGCCATTATGTTGTATGGGGGAGAAAATCCATGGCTCTCCCTTTAAATAAGCATCACATGAAGACAAGAGAGATATATCATAGAGAAACCATATCGAATTGGAACACATGGGACACCCAGTGTAAGCAAGGCAATCTTCTCAGCGTGTCTTACGTCCCGACAAAGACGAAGCTTGTGAATTATCTTAAGCTTTGCTGAATCAGGCTTTTCTAGAGACCCCAATCGTGTGTGTTGGTGTGTGTGGGATTCCTCTTCACATAGAGGCACCACCAATAAATCCGCATGTATTCATATTATCATCCAGTAAGCATGCTTTTGGTAATCTGGTCTACTTTGAAACCAAATTCCAGGGTAAAAGTTAAATTTTGACTTTGGAAATAGTAGTTTGACAAAAAGGATCTGAACTCAAGGTCCATTCATTGGCTTTCTCATTGTTTTCATTGTTGTAAAGTTGTAAAAATGGTGGTTGTTGCTAAATTTGGTTGAAAAGTGAATGTTTTTTTTTTACACAGGTTACATATAACTATTGTTTCAACAGCAGTTCAATGACTTTATTTCAACATGTAGTTAAAGGATAGGCTAACAGTTTTTCAATTCTGTCTTAGAACAATAGTCAGGTGCCCATATGAACACTGAAACAGGTTTTGCTCGCCGTAATCATTCCTCCTGTTCATACTGACAACTAGAAGATCTGCTCCAAATCTACTTACAATGTAAGTGATGGACAAAATCCACAGTCCTCATTTTGAGCAAAAATGTATTTAATATGATGCTTCAGCCATCTGAGTTAGTGAAATAAAGTGGACATCTTCCACAGTTACAGTCTTTCTAGTAAAAAAAAATCTCCGTGTCTCCACAGACAGCTGTTGAGCTGCAGTGGACATACAGTAACAAAAAGAGGGAATTTGGCACTAAAAATGAGCTTAAGTAACTTTGAAAGATATTGACCTGATTTGACTAATTTGGATGACTGAAACCTAATATTATCTTCAAATAATCTTTAAAATGCATTTTTGCACAAAAGGAGGTTTGTGGATTTTGGCCCCCATCATTTACATTGTAAGTGCATTATGAAGGGATCTTCTAATGGTCAGTATGAACAGGAGGAATGATAATACCAAGAATATCAGTGTTCATTTGGGCACCTGACTATTGTTTTAGAACAGACTCAAAAATTTGTGAACCAATCCTTTAAGACCAGCTTCACATTAAAATGCAGTTCATGAAATTCTAAAATCTAAATCTAAAAATATAAAAAATTTTCAACAAAATTTCTCTGCATTTTAACCTAAATACTTAGATTTTTTTTTACCTATAAATCACCAAATCAATGCTCACTGTATATTGTTGTTTGAAAGCCTGTATTTTCTAAATGTCATCTTTTCAGAAATAAATAAAAAAGAACTAGTTGGACATTCATGCATAATGAGTTTGTCTAACTGGCTTTATATATTTTTATTTAAACAAACCCAAAGATTGTGGATTAAAGGAGCATGAAAACATGCCAGAATGATTCTTTTTTTGTTTTTGTTTTAACAACATATTTAATGAACATTTGCATGCACCATGTGTGCATATGTAAACCTGTATGTGATGCTTCTTGTACGATTCATGCACATGCAGCATCCGAATCTCTTCTCTTTTCCAACAATACATTCTTGTATTTGAGTATTTGTTGTATTAGTGCAGGCATATCATCTAATACATGCTGACACACACAGTGCAGTGTCAACCAACAGCAGAGGGGGACAATACAGGACATACAGCAGACAAAGGGCTGTCTGTGCTGTTGTGTTCAGGAAGAGGCCCGTTTTGCTCTGATGTGGCGAACTGCAGTACCTGTGACACATACCGAGTTCCTGTGTTGAGTGCATGATGTCTAGTGCACGCGTTCAAGAGTGGCAGGGTGATGAGTGACACAGACACGCACGTTCCCAGCCCAGCCCAGTCCTATATGGGTTCTGACAGGCTTGCCGTAGGCCATCAGTGTGGGAGTGAGAGATGATTATACAGCCAGGCATAGCTGTAAAGAACATTCTGTGGGTTTTATGGCTTATTATCTGAAGTTTTTTATAAAGTAGGGTTCTAATACAAATATGAATGTATAGGAGATGGGTAAACAGTTGGAGTTTTTGAACGTGTACCCCATGAAAAGACTAAGAGCATGAACTAGAAAACAATAGATAATATTGAGCTGCAAAGTCTTTTGTGTATACTGTGATTTAAAACTGCTGTGGATGGCAGTTTCTAAGTGATTGTCACCTTTGTGCAAAAAAGATGGCAGACACTCCATAGCGGCTCGATTATCTCTGTAAATTTAATACAAATCTTAAATCCCTGTTGTGCTCTTTGCTCAAGTAAAGAAAGCACGCTTTATCTCTCAGCTCCTCCTCTGAAGCGCTTCTCTTTGCTCTCCACACGGCCAATCAGAAAAACCAAAGTGAATTATGAAAAAAGGGAGCAGCGGGGAGAACGCCTGCGTGGCTGAATTTCCATATAGATAGACGAGCACATTAAACTTGTCTATCTGCAAGCTCTCTGTCCACTCTTCCTCTTATTACATTTTGATGGAGAGATGGCCGCTTCATCTACATCATCTACTTGCAACACCCCCCCTCACTCCCTCCCCATCTCTCTCTCTCTCTCTCTCCGTTGTGTTTCTATCTGCCCTGGACACTTGATTGTTTCTGAACTGGTGTTGACCCCATAAATAGGAACCAGTGCCTGGTTTTCGAGCCACGGTTTGTTATGTTCATTTGCTCTGTGATCTCGATGTTCTTATTGCTCAATCTAGCCTCTTCTTCCTCCTGCAAAAAAAGCTGCAGCTCATGACTCCACTGTGGTGAGAAAAAAAGGAAGAAGGAAAAAAAAAAAAGACGGCTCCTCATCATGGTGCTTCCAGGCTTACATGTAAATTAAAACGCAATTAAAAACAGGCAAATAAGCTGTTCCCGGGAGATTTGGGGAAGGGGTGGGGAAGAGAGGAGGAAAGCGAGGAAAGGGCTCTCAGGATAAGGGCCTGTGTCACTCATCATTAGCATGGCATTAGACTGAGGGGAGCTAAATCTGAACACTGGGTCACAGGCACATTTAGAGGAAGAGCTGTGTCTGCCACTGCAAGGTCTCCTTGCATGCCAATGAAAATAACCACACCATCCCGTCCAGAGGGAACCATTTCTGCCTCACAGTTCAGATCTGAGAAAAATCCACACAATTATTCAGTGTCTCTGCCTGTGGATTATTCAGCTATTGTTCTCTGAAGCGTACTATTGTGCGCTCACTATTGTGCTTCATGTACAGGCTTACTATTGTGATTTCTGGCCCTGCACAAAGCTGTTGGAGTATCTATCATTGATGGCAGTGAATAAATAATTCCAACATACACCCTGAATTCAGATTTGTGGCACTGTGCTGCATGCAAGACAGAATGGTGCAACTGTGCGCTATGTCAGCAGTCAAACCTTCCTGCTATCCTCTTTGCCTATATTGCCGCAGCTCAATACAGTATTGACAAGTCGTGCTTTCAGCTGCATTCTGCCAGAATTCCACTGCACCACCTCCTTCTTCGGCCCTCGCTCCTACCACCACCCCCCCCTCCCCGGAAGCCTGGTGCTTTGCGTGGGCTCCCCCTCCTCTTCTCTCTCTCTCCCAAGCTCCCTGCACCCCGCTCCTGCTCAGGCTCCTGGGTAGATGGGATCAATGGGGGAAGCGTATGGTGGTGGTGGTGGAGGTGGTGGTGGTGGTGGAGGTGGGGGTGAACCCCACACGACGGCAGCCTTGCAGGCAAGCAGGCGGTAGGGCGCAGAGGGGAAGAGGAGGGGGGAGAGCCCACCCTGGCAGAGGAGCACCCCTCTCTGCAGACCTGTCGCCTCGGTGCAACAATGGCCGTGACAATGACACTGGAGGAGGAATTTCCGCTGCACCCCACCACACACACACACACACACACACACACACACACACACACACACACACACCTCCCCACCCCATCCTCATAGTGCATTAAAATCTGCAGCGCCAAGATGAATGGCTTTCTAATAGCTTCCATTTGTTACAATTATCATAATTAAACATATGTCAGGAGCAGACAAAGGAAAAGGGAGATTTCTGTGTTAGCACCTGAAGCAGGGATGCAGGCTCTAGAAAGGGATCGCTTTTGTTACAGCATAATTAGCCTGAATAGACGTGTATATTGGAATCATACAGCATATTTATAGTAGCTAATTAAAGAGCCACTGTTTTAATAATTCAGTAAGTTTCCATGATCTGTTTTGAGCAACAGTGTGAACCTTCATTACTTGTGTCGTCTTGCCATTTGAGAATATGTTTCAGTCTGAGTGTATCTGTATGTCCTTGCTACATCAGCCTGTTTGATAGTGCAGCTTAATGACCGCCTGCTGAGCGCTGTGAGAATGGCTGTAGGGCCCTCTTAACATTTTTGTAATACCCCCCTCCTTCTCCTCTCCACCCTGTCCTTGCATTCTGTCCCAATCAACTCTTTTCTTCCATGTCGCTGTGGAGGAATGAATCGGAAGCTTTCCTGGCCAAAGTAGAGGCCTTTTTCCCTTACCTCGCGTTCCTCTCTTCTGTCTCCTTTTTGTTCCTCTCATCCTCCCTCTCTTCCTCTCTCCACCACACCTCTTTCTTTTCCTTGCTCTATGCATCAATCACACTTTCCCAGCTTCCCCACCCTCCTCCTCCTCCTCCTCCTCCTCCTCCTCCTCCTTTCCCCTCATCTCTCCATTCCCTCAGTTGGCACTCCTGGCACCGTGGGTGGCGGGTGCCAAGGAAGGGGAGGCCTCTTGGCTTCCCCTGAGCCACCATTTTGTGGATTGCCTGAGTGAGCCAGCTGTGTGCATGCAGTGTGTGTGTGTGTGAGAGAGAGAGAGCAAGAGAGAAAATGAGGGAAAGACAGAAAGAAGGAGAATGAAGAGAGAAACTGGTGCTGGAAAAAGGTCACAAGGCTGAGCGTTCTGCGCTTCCTGCTGAGACCAGAGATCATGACTTAACCTGACCCTGGCCCTGCTATACACACACACACACACACACACACTCATTTACACCCACATAAATATACTCGATAAACATTCTTACATGCACACAAAATCATTCCCTTACTCCTTGACTGTTCACCCCTGTAAAAATTGCACTATATCAGACAACCTGCTTTAAACTCAAACTTATTGAGTTACCTTCACTATATTTCCTGCTTTTTACATGTCTCAAAAATGTGTTTCTCTTACCATTGTGTGATCATAAAGCACTGACACAAAGCAACAACAGCCTTGTTGTTGAATTAAAATGACGCCTTAGGTTGTTTGAAAAGAGTCCCTTCAAACAGGAGATAAAAAACAGACTGTCTGACCCTGAGTTTATCCTCGCGTTTTAGATAACAGCTCATTTGACCTTGACGGGCTGCAGCAAGGACAAAATAAAACGTTTCTGCAAAAGCACTCATGGAACGTTTACAAAAAAAAGGAACCCCTGAAAGCATGAGACCAGGGTAGCTTTAAAAGCTCACAAAAAAAACCCAGCATTAACACATATCTGTGTTTGCTGTTGGTTCATTTTGAGTCGTTTTCACGTCGCACAGATGAGGAGAAAAATGAGGAGACGTTTATTAAAAGGGTTTCTGCGCTGTTAAACATCGTTCTGTCTAAGACTGAAGGATGAAACGGTTCTTAAAAGTATTTTCTGACCAAATTACCTGATCGACACTGTCTGATTTTAATCAATTAAGCGCCCTGTTAAATATATGTGCCATCTTTCGTGCGTTTTTTATTCGACTAATCCTAAAGACTTTTCTTTTAAGTATCGGCAATCGAAACCTCCCAGCAAAAACTGATGATATCCAGTCAGCGCTGTTTATCAGCATCTTAAATGTTAAAGTCACGGGTGAACAAGTGCAAGGGGGACATGAGCTCACCTGGGCGCATTCCTGAGAGGGCACTCTGACCGTGAAGCAACGACATTACACTGTAAATATTTTCATTTACAAATCAGATTATAGCAAAAACATATCTGTGTGATTGAAATGATTCCCGGTATTTGCTCTGGATATGATAACTTCCCTTGATGATCAGCAATTACCAAGGTGCTTCGGGGCAACATGGAATAACACACACAGCCCCTCAGCGAACCAATTTAGGAAAGACACAAATAGGCCATGTATTTTTAAAGCGAATGAATGTTTTCCAATTCCTTAAATGTTCATACTTGCTGGGCAACCTGAGCGCTGTAAATTAATTAAAAATAAGAACCGTCTTTCTGTGTGTTGGTGACGCAGTTTCACTTTGGAGTATTGTCGGATGATTGAAGCCCACTGAGATGAGGTCTGCTGGCTTTGAAAGTGTTACAAAATATATTCAGACTATATTATATTGAGCTCTGATCAGACGTTGCCGAAAAGCTGAGTCAGAGGGTTTTCTAAATGATGATCTCTGTCTTGACGCAGACTTCAGGCGTCATTGCCGTCAGTGCAAACACAAAAATGATACATAATTTGTATTTTGGGTTCCTGGTGAGTAAATAGAGATCACAGAGAATACCTCCAACTCCAAATTTTTGCTTTATAACGCTGTAAACCCTCCATGCTTTTGAATGCGCATTTCAATTCGAAAAGATCGTTTGATAGACGAAATAATGCTCGAGGAAACGACAACTCATTGGTGCCATTTTATCTGGAGCTCGTTTGTTTGTCAGAAACTTAAAATTTCTGTGTGTGTGTGTGTGTGTGTCTCTCTGTGTGTGTATGTGTATGTCTGTCTCTCTCTCTCTTCTTTCATGCTGTTGCTAGGGAAGCAGGGCGTATGCGCTCCCTGGCCGCGGCTGAAGGGCACAGGAAAAAACAAGGATTGGGCGAAAATACGGTGCTTTAATCGAGCATGTTTGCAACCGACAGAGTCTTCACCCTCTCCTGTGCCCATTTCAGGTCTCAAATTCGGGAATTCATTAGTGTAAAATGCGATATTTCGGCGCTTTCTGTCAATTACCTTATATGGCAGGGCAGAGATATATCGTGCCTGTATGTAATAGGCTGGCCGCTGCCGCTCTGCTTCTAGGCTCCATTAACCCTTGTGGTGCTGAATTATTTTTGGAGCAAAAAAAGCCCATCGGGTTAAGCTTGTAAAATTCTTTTTTTACGCTTCCAATACAACATAAACAAATGAAATGCTGCATTTTGATGACAATCATGTGTCTAGATCACAGTTTACTCACAGAAACAGGTATTTTACGCACTGATGCGCGTTTTCTCTCATGTTTTTAATTAAGTCCCCATAAATTAGGTGAGTTAATGCGGATGACATTTGCAGCACAAAGTACAAGCTCACTGGTGATGTGGTTTATGCTGTTGGATTTAAATTGTCATGATGCAGATGGACATATATTACAACCAATAACAAGCTGTAATGATGATTTAGTGGAAACGAGCTGAGCGCTCTGGCAGCGAATGAGTTTACGATTAGAAAAGTTGCCACAGGTAGGCTGGAGGCTGCACAGCAACCCTCTGCTGTGTGTCAAATTAATGGCAGTTGAGCCCAGAGGACATGGCACTGGTTTGACGATCAGAGTATGTGTGACCTATATTTGCTCGGCGCTGTTAGCAGATCGAACTGTAAGCCTCCGTCTGCACATCTAAAACTGCTGCTTTAAGGGGATCGGAAATAAAAGGGGAACTTCTCTTTCATCAGTGCGTCAGCCTCAGTTAAAGTGATAAACAGAAGCTCTGGTGACACAGTGCTGTCATTTTTTTTTTCTTTACTGATAAAACTGTTTTCAACTGCTGCGGAGACAGCAAAAAAAAGTGCATTTCATTGCCCCCAGGTGCAGTTTTGCAGCATTCAAAATACTAGATGTATTTATACTTCCTTCATTCTGTGTTCACTTACAATAATATTTAAAAGCATAAATGTGAGAGAAAGTTTCAAATTCTGGTATGCACCCATACTCTTTTGCTTCTTCTGTGACCTTGCTGTTATCTTCTCCCTATTGCTATCCTCACTGTATCCACAGAAGGCTGAGACAGACCCTCATGCCCTCTCCAAACACTTAAATGAACCTTCAGTCCTCTATTAGTCTGTTTTAATATCATATTATTGGTCTGCTATTGCAAACGCATTTTCTATGAATTACATCCACACAAGAAACTCAACCACTCAAAGTGTTTTCTCATGTGAATACATCATCAGATGTTGGAGGAGGGGTTCCCTCCAACCTTGGTACAGAAAAGAAAAAAAATATAACTGCACAAGTCGATTTCATGCATATGTGCTGTGACAGTAACGTTGTGATTTATTTGAATTTCCACATATCCCTCCTGCAGTCCGGTACGCACGGGATAAACCCCAACCTCTGTGCAAGGTCTCCACCTCCCCCTCCCCTCCTGACGTCATGCACCGAGCTGGAGCACGAAAAGAGCTGCTCGCAGCCGCACTACTGTGAATATCTGTATGCTCATTGCCAGGACTGTGGAGTGTGCAAAGGAGGGAGAGCGTGAGAGAGAGAGAGAGACAGAGAGAGAGAGAGGGAGAGAGCGAGAGAGCGCGAGGAGAGGTGGAGGGAATACAGTTGGATTTGGATACAACTGGAAAACTACCAAGCGCGCACAGCACGCATCGAGCGGAAGGCACATCGACGGTGCGTAGCCAACATTTCACCTACTCCCCGTCCCCTGCTATCGGATTCAGGCGAGAATGGAGCTCCCTGCCGCCGGAGAGCACGTCTTTGCGGTGGAGGGCATCGAAAAGAAACGCATCCGCAAGGTAACGGAGAGGGGAGCATATTTGCAAAAGCGCTTCGGACGTTGAAATATTGCGTTTAATAACAGCCTCACCAACATTTACTCCTTCTCTAACATCACAGGGCAAGATAGAGTACCTGGTCAAGTGGCGAGGCTGGTCTCCCAAGTAAGTCTTCATGCAACCTTTTCTAAAAAAAAAAAAAAAAAAAAAAAAAAAAATCTAGGATATCTTACCACTGCAGTGAAAGACTGCAACATTTTGCAACACAAATGAAGTGTCGTTACTTTAAAAAAAAATGCCATTCATCAAGGGCGTGCGCCTACTGTGTGTTTGTGTGTGGTTGTTTGTGTGTGAGTGTGTGTGAGAGAGAGCTTGGAGAGCGCGGTCGGTATGTGTTTCAGTGTATCCGCGGATGCCTTCACTAATTTATGCGAGGGAAGGGGGTAGGCACAGCCATGTAATCCCGTTTTAATTATTTCTGCTCTGCCAGCGAATTTACGAGACAGTGGTGCTAAAATGGCCGACTGTATGTTGGTGCTGGAGGACCGTTTGGAGAGCACATACAGACACTTTCTTGTTTGACATTTTTGTTGTGCAGTTGGTGGTTGATTTGCTGCAGCGGGAATGTGACCAGTAGCCCATTTGTTATTTGTGGGCCTTGCAAATTAAATCATCTTGCAGCAAGGAAACAGTCCCAAATTCTCATTTGTTAGACATATAATTGAAGGTCTGTCTTACCTGTCTATTCTACACTGAGTGCACAGCATAGGTGAACGTGTGAGAAAGTGTGTGTTTGTGACAGAGACTGAGGCCTGTGTGTCAGTTAGAAAAAGGAAGTTTTGCACGTGACTGCTGTCTCTCTGACAGTTGTTTACTCCTCTCTGCAGATACAACACATGGGAACCAGAGGAAAACATCCTTGACCCTCGGCTCCTCGTTGCATTTCAACACAGGTGAGAGATGTGGACTTCGGACGAGGCCGCGCAGCCTCCAGTTCAGCCATGACCTTATATGGGCATGGGAGGAGGGGCGCTCCAGTAACTCTATCACTGATCCCCCTCCTCCCCACAGGACTGTCTCCTGGGGAAAGGGGCTGGAGATCTGGTAGTGAGAATTCCTAAATCATACTAATGGAAGGATTGGATAGGTGGAAATATGCGTGGATGTGATGTAAAATGTTACAAATTATTATCTTATTACATTTTACGCCAGGATCAGGGCTCAACGCATAGGATGACCCAATTTCACATAGAAAACAGAAGTAGCAGTCTGTCTTGCCCAAGGGTACATAATACACCATTAAACATGTAACAGCAATGCTCTCCATGTGGACATTAATTTGTTTCACATCCATACTGTCACTGGTTTAATTTGCTCAGCTGTAAGGTTTTAACAGGACAGGTGCTAATTCAGCTGCACTGGAAAGCCTCACTGTTATCATTTGGCTTGCAGGACACAAGCTCAGTGGTTTGTTGTGGTTTAATGTGAGGAATCCAAGCTGCTGCCTGATAGGATTCCCATCACTTCAATGGTACCAGTGTGAGATCTTCTAATAGGATGAGCTTTGTTTTTGCAGGCTGATTTCATGTGTTTTTCCAAGACAAAACTCTTGACATACTGCATGCAACTACAGCCTTTTGTTATTGTGAAAACAGAATATCTTACAGTGGATGCATTCACTGACAACCTGCCTCTTATCTTAGGTCAGGAGTCATACCATTAGTGGTGTGTAAAATAATCACAATCACATACATGTCAGTCAGAGGTTGAGATGTTAATGAATACAAATGCTGCTGTCATTTTATCCCTACAGCACAATGAGCACATGCAAGACAATATTATGTATGAGTTGTTGGACCCATGAGGCCTCTGAGATATACTCCCTCCATAGGCCATCAGGCCGCTCATGGGACTGGGTAAAGACATGATGGCTGGGGAAAGGAATTCAGATTTCTGAAAAGGCTAATTGACACGCAGTACTCTCCAGCGTTTCCAGTGTACCGCTCTCGTATTCCCCCGCAGCCTGCCTGCCTGCCTGTGTGTGTCTGGCTCAGTGCTGATGGTCATGGAGGGCTGCCTCTGCGCTGTGTGTGTGGATTCCTCTCTGCTCCCAGAGGATGGGGGAGGGGATCCGACAAGGGAGGCTGTAATTGCCAAATCTTCTGTGAATAGGGGTCACCCCGTTGGACGCTGTTTGAAATCGCACACATTATAGCATTAAACTGTAGACTTTTTATTGTGGCAATTTTCTGGCAGCCCCAATAGTTTGAACATCAGTAGCGAAAGGCCAACAATAGTGTGGAGTTTACACACTCCTAGTGAAGCCTGCGTGCAGCCGGCATTCACCCACGGCTGGTTATTTATGAGCCAATGATGAGTCAAGGTTTATATCAGGGAGCAATATTTCACAGACAGTGCTCGGTCTAGTCAGTACAACCACCGTAACACC
This sequence comes from Thunnus thynnus, assembly GCF_963924715.1. Lineage (NCBI taxonomy): Eukaryota > Metazoa > Chordata > Actinopteri > Scombriformes > Scombridae > Thunnus > Thunnus thynnus. The sequence goes on from NC_089533.1 coordinate 15,710,490, forward strand.
TTATCTACTCCTCCTCCTGTTGGCTTTCACCGCCAAAAACAACCAGTTCCAAGAGTAGTCTGTTAGTCTGACATTTATCCCCCTGCATTTTCTCAATGTACTTGCACAATGCATGTGTACATGCTTTCAACAGCAGCGTGTATCCGAGAAGTACTCCACAATGTTGTATTTATCCCATTTCATCCCTACCTCATGACCCTAATTAGAGTTTGAACGTTAGTGAAAGCGCAGACGAGGAATGGTGTGCTGCAGGAGGGAGGATGTTTGAAAGACAAGAAGAGATTCTCCCCACAGTAGCCTTAATTGAATTTCTCCAGGATAATGAGAATATGGAATGGGACAATTACCATGGAGAGCTATGCAAATAAGGACCATAATGCTTTGCAGTGGGTCACGTGTGGGCATTCATTAGTCCTCCAAATCAAAATTCCACTTTTGACCTTGAATAGGTAGAAGAAAATGAATGAGTACTCTGAATATCAAACCTGTAATTTTATATGTGATATAATTAGTTTTTTTAATGTAGTAAGGTGGAACATTGTCTGGTAAATGAGGTGTTGTGTATAGAAGGCACAAGAAAATGTAATTATCTTTTGTTTTCACAGAGAGAGGCAGGAGCAGTTGATGGGATATCGCAAACGGGGGCCAAAACCAAAACATCTTTTACTCCAGGTAATTGTCTCCATCATCTCGATCATCAACGAATCATCACCAACGTAACAGCGTCTGTTTCCAAGCCTTTCTGTCAGTTTTTCTGAAGTGTTCTGTAAGAGGCCAAAAGGGGGAAGGTTCCTGTCAGGTGTTTTAGAGCTGCTGTCATTATGGTCATGGTTATTTATAGGTTTCTTTGAGAAAGAGAGATGGGGGAAAGGCAAAGAGAGGACAGGGTTCTAGAGCTGGATTGCTCTCCACACATGAAACTGGGTTTGTTGCCTGAGGTTACATAAGCGTTGCTTGAGTGCTCTCGTTTTGTCTGCATGTTCATTATTTCCTTATGCTAAATAGCTTATTATGCAAAACACAGTTTCTTGCTTCTTTTTTTTTTTTTAAAGAGAGCTTAATATTTTTAGGATATGTACCTTTTACATCTAAATCAGGAGAATGTTTTCTTTCAATTCCATGTTTGCGAATGTGTTCCAGAGACAGAAATAGATGGCTGAAAGTATCACTCTGTCATGCTTTGACTATCTTAGCTCAGGGTTTTACAGGACCTTATTCTAAGCCAAATGTGATTATATATTTTGAGAGACTCAGACCTGATTGCTATGCAGTGTCACTCCTTAAGAGGCATACCACTTTGCCAGAGTCACACGTGGCCAGCAATCAGGGATAAAGCGTGTCATGTCTGGTGGCACTTCACTGACCTAAGGTCACAGCCAAAGCGTCTTGAGCGTTCCGCGGCAGTGCCCCTCTGACGGCCAGAGGGGTCAGCCTGTACAGGAAGGGGGAGGGGACAAGGTGGTGGGAGGGAGGTCATAAGCAGAGTCCTGATTGGATAGTTTAGTTCACTTTCTGAAACGCTTAAGCATCCTGTAGTCCTTAGTTATGTCTGAATTTTAGCATGCAAGTTGCCATATTTTAGCAGATAGCGATTAGCTACTGTGACAAAATCAATTTACTTGTCATAATACTAATAATACTGTGAAAACATAATATCTTCTGAGGCTCTGGATGCGCTTTGTCAAGTCCGAGAAAATAACCCTGATGACGTCTTAGTGATGTCATCAGGGTTATCTCATCTAACAGAAAACCATGCATTACAAATTGTGGGTATAGATTTTGAATTAAACTTACCGGGCATGGAGGGACAAAAGAATTGATGCATTATGGGAAATGTAGGATCTGGTCTTTATGGAGCTTGATATAGGGACTAAAAATCAGGATATCTCTGTATATTATATATTATATCTCTGTATTCTCTTTTTTGCTTTGATTTTTAACCTTTTTTTTTTTTTTTTTTTTAAATCTGTCTCTTGTGAGCCCCTCACCTTTATGGGAGTGCAACACTAAATTGCTGGAGTAACCCTTTAAGGTGCTCCCCTAATTTGGCCTAATTTTTATTTGTATCAGTAGAATAGGGCTTTATGTGGCCAACTGATTATATTCTTGAGTTGACAGTAAGATTTTGATGAAAATGGCTGAAATGTTAACCTGGTGTTTTCTCTCTTTTTTAGGTTCCCTCATTTGCCCGAAGATCAAGTATTCCTGCAGGTTTCGAGGAAACCCCCCAGGATGCAGAGAGTAGCCTCAAGTCAGATCCCGTCCAGGTCCAGCGCTCCCGGCCACAACAGTACCAGCTTAACAGCAAGAAGCACCATCAGTACCAGCCCAGCAGCCAGGAGGTCCCTGCTGACCAGCAAACCAACGGCAAGAAGAAGTTCATCTACCAGCTCAACAGCAAGAAGCACCACCACTATGAACCTGACCCTAATATGTACTATGCACAGGTTTCTAGGTTTAAAGAGGTGGTCAAAGTTCAGGAACCAGCTAGTAAACCAGCCAACCCGGGCTGGAACTTACCGCTGGCACTGCAGCAGAAATGGGTTCGTGACAAAGACACTGGCTGCTTGAGCAAAGTAAAAGAGCTGGCAGTAGAGGTGAGGAAACCAGCTGTTAAAGAGGCTGAGAGCGAACATGCCATCAAACCCAGTCCTAAAGATGCAACCTTCCCTAGTGCTATTAGCAGCAAAATGAAGATAATCAAGAATAAAAACAAGAATGGGCGTATCGTTATTGTCATGAGCAAGTACATGGACAGTAACAAGGTTCATGGAGCAAAGGGTAAACATGGGGAATCATCAAGCGAAGAGAAACCCCAAAACACCAAACCATCAGTAAACAATCCAGCACATAGAACCAAAATGGTGGAGCAGTTGCACCCGGAGAATGGTATCCCCAAAGAGATCTGTAACGGCAGCTCCCCACCTGCTGCAGAACATCCCATAAAGTGTTCCCCAAAGGACAGACATTTCTCCAAACCTTCGCCAAGCACAGCAGAGGAATATAACACTGAAGTGGCTCGGGGTCAGGCTGATTTACCGGAAGATCTGCCCCTACAGCTGACTGCTAGCTCACCCCCAACGTCCTGGGCTGTTGACACCAACATTCCAACTGCTACGTCTATTGACCACATCAGGATTCCTTCCTTTCCCAATGACCGCAAGCGAAAACTCTCTGATCCTGTGGAGGACCGGAGTGTTTCCAAAACCTTCCTGACTTCCAGAAGCCTAAGTGTGCCCAGCACTGTGGTCACTCCACCGCAGGACAAACCTATGGACCTCCACTGTAGCGGCCCTCGCTACAGCAGTGCACCTACATATGATGTTATGGACTCTGGCAGCCAAGAGGAGCCGATGGATCTCAGCTGCCCAAAGACTAAGAAGCAGGTGGAGCTGGATGTACAGCCAGAGCCAGAGCCAGAGCCTGAACCTGAACCTGAACCTGAGCCTGAGCCTGAGCCTGAGCCTGAGCCTGCTGTTAAAGATACACCTACTGTGACAGAGGACACACAGAAATCCATAGAGAAGTCTCAAGAAGCATCTGTTAAAAAAATCTCCCCTTTTATGGGAAATATCATCATCACTGACATCACAACAAACAGTCTCACTGTCACCTTCAAGGAATATGTTTCTTTCTAAAAAAAAAAAAAAAAAAAAAAAAAAGTGTAAAATGGGACTTACCAGTGACTGATTTAATGGCCTTGTCAATATGTTCATATGTAAAAACATCTGAATTTTGTATATATGGAAATTTATAATTTATCATTCAAATTCAGTATGTTTCTTATAATGTTTTATACCGTAACTCCTCTGTGACGTTGTAGCCAAGAAAGTGCCCTCGAGGATTTGAGTGAATGCATTCAGGTGGATGTATTCCACTTAAAAAAAATGTTTATTTGTCATATGGAGCTTAATGGGATACTTTTGCTGTTGTTTCATACCTGTACCAAACCTATAACCTGAGATGTATGAAGGTTTATACATATTTTATATTAATAATATCACTTATTTTGGTCCTAATATAAGGTAGAGAAGAACTTGTTGAGTCTACAGTGATCAAAGATCAAATTGAAAGCACTTAATTACATTTTCATACATTGATTTACGTCATGTACCTTCGTTACTAGTGGAGAAACTGCTGCTCTCTAAGTCTTATTTCATTGGTACCCTCGATCTGATCTGGCATATTTTGTTCAGTGTTTTGTTTGTGGCTCATTTAAAAGAGATTATTAGCCATGACATGCACATTTAAAAAGCGGGTGTGTCTGAACAGAGTATAAAAACAGTAACAACTGCGGAACACACTCAGCTGTGTCAACAACTTTTAAGCAATGCCCCAGCCTTTTCTTTTTGTCAGGTTTTGTTTCGTAACAAAGCTGTCGGCGGGGGTGCCGTTGCAACCCAATCTATTGCACAATTCACATTTAGCAAACATTTAAAGATTAAAATGTGACATGTACATTCACAAAGGTCAGTTACCATTAAGAAAATGATGTCATTTATCAAACATATGACTTCCCGTTAAGAGGACTTATTGATTCTTTCCATTATTAGGTTGTGATTTATTACCTTATTGTGGGTCGCACATATTGCTAGAGTTACTTTAAAACGTATGCTGGTCTTGTTAGGAGTCTCCCAATGTAACAGATTAGCAATATTCATCTCATTTTGCTATTGAAGCTCATTATTGTATAATCTGAAGAACACATGTGACTGCTATTTGTTGTGGAAAAAGCTACCGGGGTTACTTACAAGTATGTTATACAGATTAAATGAGAAGGCTGGCTTTGTATACTGTTAAATGCAATCCAATGAGTGCAGGCTGTTTAGTTTATGCTGCTGAAAATTCAAATGTCAAAGCTGTTGGATGTAACCTTCATGTGGGTCTAAATTGCCTTCCACGCACATTTAATGCAAAACCAGTAACAATGCTAAAATGCTATGATCATGAAAATGAAGAGTGCATATTTATTGACATTTCATTTGTTGTTCAAAACAATTACAAGATGTTCTCTGCATCAGAAGCTGCAAGTGATTCCAGTGAACAGGTAGTCCTTTTAATGAAAGATATTTTTGAGTCTGTTTGCTTCTTTTTTTTTTCTTTTGCTTTTGCTTTAATTTGTTGATTCTTTCTTGCACTTGGTTCAAAGTCACAATGATTGTCATAAAGTGTGTTCTACCAGGAGTTGGTTGACTTATTGCTGTTGGTGCAGCTTATTGGATGGTATGTTTAACAATAAAGAAAGAGAAATGACTTTCTAATATTTCTTGTGTTAATATTTGGTGAGTGCAAACTAGGCATGTTGTGTGTTGATATACCAACATTATTTATTTATTTTATGGGTAATCTTTTCATAGTTTCCCCGAGTGATTCAGTATGTTTGAGATTAATGTATCATTGTTCATGCTAATCTGAAGCATCTTTGCTTACTGAGACAAAGAATGGAACATTAAACACACTAGAAACACTAACTTGGTTGTGAACCATGAATAGAAAAACAGATCGCGTTGCATAATCACAAATGATCCAGCACAAAGGGCCCTCTGTATTGCGTAACTGCACCAGTCACTTGTATTATCAAAACTTTACCCATGCATTATTTTTCTATTGCAGCTCGACCCCAAGCAGGAATGTAAACACGCAAAATAACTGGAGGAGGGCAGAAACGTCTATTATGTTAATCTTAAGATTGTATCAAGAAGAAAGGCTTTATGGAGGGCAGGTATTTGGCCACCACATTGGCTTATAAATGTGTGTGCAGTCCAGCACAATGTTTCAGGGAGGGGCATCAATTATGTGACATTCAAATGTAATGTGTCACCAAACAGGCTTCATGGCATTTCCAACACAAGGGTTAGTTTATATAAAGGGATGTTGTCTTTGAGCAGGCCTGTGTCACCATGACACAGCGATTCCTCCCTATATTATTATCATGCAGTGAAATTGAGATAACAAGATGACAGACCCACAAAGCTGCAGATACACATTGCTCAACTTTTCATCATTGAAATTTAAATCATGACCTTTTCGTCTTTCGAAGGATAGCTGATCTGAAAACTGAAGGCAGAGGTTGTTATGTTGTTGCTGCTAGCATCTCAGGCTGATAGAAAGATTGAATGAGAGAAAGGCCCTTGAAAGTGTGTGTGTGTGTGTGTGCTGTCTTCTTAAGTTTAGGCAGGGGAGTTGCTTATCAAAGAATGTTGACAGACAACAGAGCAAGTTTAAGAGGAAAAGAACAAGAAAGCTGCAGAGAAGCTACAAAGAAAAAAAAAGCAAATTTGTCTGTAAAAAAGTGCTGTTGCAAGGCCTTATTTGGGGTCACTATATTATTTAAATAAGTAAGGCCTTCCTCATGTACATTCTGGTTAAAATAGTTTCCAGGCATTTTCTCCTGTTTGTAATTGAATAAATCTTCTCCCTGAGCTCCCCTGTGATCTTGATTTTGTTGTCAATTTAGAGTCATTTCTCATAGAAATAATTAAAATGATTTCCATATCATAAAGTCTAATAGGTGGAACACCAAAGGCTCCAGAGTTACAACTTGTTCAAAAAAAAAGTGACATTAGTTTTACATATCAGTGATCAGTATAGATCTCACGGATCAGCAGTTTGGGCAGCAATTTCGCAAGACTTATCTCAACTTTACAGCTGACTCATTCTCAACCTTTATCGAAATTTTCACCTCTAAAAACAGACATTTTCTCTCCTCTCCAGGATCTTGTGTTGGATAAGAAAAATCCACTGAAGTGAGAAAGTTAATTCACTTCAAATTCAACTATCACTCACAGTGACTATTTAATAATCGGAATTAATGTATTAATTGACGAAAAAAAGAAGGTATTTTAAGTGTTAACCTGTGTACCGACATCAAATGAGGGCAAAAAAATATGACAACTAATCTATTAATCTAAGCAGGCCCTTAAGGGACGTGTCTAAATCGCGGTCAAATACATGAATGACGTTGCACATTTTCTCAGTTGCGAAACTCAGTTGATATCAATCGATATGACCCATGAACACACAACCCACATGCCTCTCTCTCTGTATCTCTTTTCCTATGTAAGCTATATGGGCCTTTTTCATGTCTTTGAACCAGCTATGAGAGTCAGTCATGCATCAGTAGGAAACTGAAACATCGTTGAGCAGTGGGACATATTTATAGACCAAGTGTGATGTTTCACATTCCCCCTTTATCATCGTACCAGGCAGCCTGCTCAGTCTTGGTTTGGTGTGCAGCCTCACAGGATCATGTCAACACGCAAGATCATTTGGCAAATTCAAAGCCCAGCTGTGTGACCCGGCGGAGGCCTGAGCCACCTCATAAAATCAATTATTAATAGGCCTACAACATTTAAGGATTAAAAATATAGAAGGCAATTGCATGAATTAAGGTGTTATTTTTTTAAAGTCTTGGTTTTCTTTCCAAATAGCGATGGAAATATCATCAGTAGACCTTTCATTTCTTTGTTGTGGGGATGCATTTTTTTTTTTTTTTTGAACAAGACAGAACTGTTAAACACAAATAGATCTAACCTAAAAACCCCAAATAGTTAATGCAGCATGAGACATGAGAGCCGGTGCTGTGGTGGGGTGCATCAGACTGTAAAGGATGCTTTCTAATTCGAAGCATGCGCTGAAAATATGGCAAAACTGCAGGTCAGACGCACACGGCTTCACAGTTTCTCGCTTGTGGTTTTCAGTCTGAGCCACCTTGAGCAGAAAATGTCGCCCGGTAAGTAGTACAGTGAACAGCGAACTGTGTGCAGCAGTTGCCCAGAAACCAGAGAGCCAATAATGTTCCTACAGAGCCAGCTCTGTTTATTCATGTACGGCTGTCGCCATTGCGGCTCCGCACTAGAGCCTGCAGACTCACTTTTCAACGACTCGCAGCCAAATATGGAGAACCGCAGCAGCGTGCAGTGTGAGGCTGCCTCCCTTCAACACGCACCAGCCGCCTTTCTCTCTAAGCAGAAACCATAGCCATTATAGCACCGACAGGAAATGTCGGTCTACTATGACTATCAAAATGGTGGTCCATATTTCGACGGCAGCTACAACGCATCTTTTGTCCGCGGCGCGCCCGCCTTTGTCTGCTCCACAGCGGGGGGAATTGAAACTGACAGATAACAGCAAATGTATCATCCATTATCTTTAACATGATCGAGAGCAAAGACGGACAAAACGCCTCCGCGCTTGTGATGTTGTGTTGCGATTCCATTTTACACATCTGCAACATGATCCCACCTGATCTAATTAACTCTGCAAATAATTAAAATTAATTGCAAAACAGAACATTTGGTTGGTTGGTTTGGTATAATTTAAGGTGAATCTGTCCAGATTTCACAGTTTTACAGGACATATTGAAGAGCACAGATCAAGAAACAAATGGAGAGAAATAAATGTTTGAGGCAATATCTTTCAAATAACAATAAAGATTCGCGTTAAAATCGTGTTTAATAACGACAAGGATTCCTGTTGCAATGTCATCTTTTAGTTCTCTGCGCATATGAAGGCTGTAAACTCTTAAAATTGCCACAGTGTCCAAATAATTTGTTGTCGGTCGACGGAAATTACTGGTCCACAGACACTTAATCAATGCATAAACAAAAAGCTTTTGGTGGAAGTTAGTTGATGCTTGGACTTTAAACTTGCCGTATTATTGAGTGAATAAACTCTTAGGCTACTGCAAGGCTGCGCAGGCTGCATCTCTGTATGTGCTCCTTTTAAATATACAAACTGGAAAAATAAAGAAGAGCAAAACAGAAAAGAAACGGAGTAGAAATCTATAAATGAGGAAAAAAATGTATTTCCAGTACAGTGCGAATGGTCTTTTATGTTTAGAGCATTTTGAATAGATTAATTAACCTTCAAATGCCATTTATTCAGTTTATTAGAGAGGATGAAGTGGATGGCCTAGACGTGTTGGTAGGTAAAAGACTGTTAGGATTGAGATACACTTATGTTCCTCTGGATGTTTCCTTTTAAAATTTGGGCCACATTACTTATTATTTTATTTTTAATTATCTGAAATGAATGGCTGATGGATGTAAAATTACACCGGAGGCCTGCAGAGAATGACATGCTCCGCAGTTCTCTCGTTCTTAGATTTTTTGTGATTAATTGAATGAATTTATCCCATCGTTTTTTAAATATATTATAGAAAAGGCTGAGGATTTATAATAATAATAATAATAATAATAATAATAATAATAATAATAATAATAATAATAATAATAATAATATAACAATAATATAATAATATAGAAAATGATAAAATACAACAATTTTATTCAATAACATTTTAGTACTTCGTTTATTTTTTAAGGTAAACAACAGCCAGAAACAAACAAGGAAAAAAATTATAATAATTAAAAATTAAATAAAATGGAATAACTGAATGCTTATTTTCTAAATCTCAACACCAGGCCCTCATGGTCAGATTTATACAAGAAGGAATGAAGATTGAATTAAAAAGTTTCAATCAAATGAAACATCTGTCTTGACTACAGATGTACAAAACTGTGTTTCTGTGTATTGATTAAAGAAATACATATTTTGTAGGTTGGTTTACAAAAGTTACAAAAGAGTTTTAGGTTTAACTTGAGATTTAATTTCAAAAAGCTTCAATGATATTGCCAAACAGATTATACTCTGCTGGGTTCAGTCCAATATACAATGTGAAGTTTCACTTTGGCTTTCTCACGTTTGCTTTCTGGCTTTCACTAAACGTAGAACTCATCCAGAACTTGAACTTGACAAACTCCCAATTAACCCTCCAGAAAATCCAGCATCCGTTTGAGTGGAGCAATCAATATGAAAACGCTCATTTTGGAACCACATTTACCGTTCATGTAATTTGAGTCGACAGTCTTGTAAAAAAAAAATCACTGTCAAATAAATCATTTCTCGCTTTTCACTAATCATATACGTCTAAATATGCAGACTTCTGAAGGTGCTAGATATATAATGCAATGTAGATTATCTGGAATCCGCATAAAGAATCGACCAACTAAAAACATAGGTTCAAATAATGATAAAGAAGTTGTTTGTGTTTTTCTGTCTGTCGTTGTGTGGCTTTATTAAACGGCAGATAGTTAGTGCGTAAAATCTGAATTTATACACAATGTGCAAAAGTTCACTTGGCATTGCATAGTAACGCAGGGGCCCTTTTCTTTTGATATTTAGCTCTGTGAACCTGAAACAGGTGAAACTGCAAATGAAAATATGTTGACACAGATTATATATTTTTAAAAATTATTTTAAATAATCAATATCAAAACTATTAACTAGTGTGTGTCTGGGGCCAGTGTCTTAAACATCCTTAATAAGGACACAGTATATACCGGTTATGATCCTGTTTGATACATTATTTATGCAGGAACTTGTGTTTGTCAAGATACTAAATTATTGTTAATGATAAATTATTCATGTTTTTACATACATGTAGGCTATAAACACATTTTACAGATGTTTAAATGAGCTGTGGGTGAGGGTGAAACATTTTATTCAACAAACCATCCTCTTCTGTCGTTGAGTTTCTATATAATAAATTAAATCATAGTGAAATTAAATGATTCTTTATTTCATTTTAGGCTTCATGGACACCCCTTAGAGACTTCAGGGGGTCCCAGTCCAGGTCTCAGGGTCTAGGAGCCTCTGACTCCGCTTATTCCACTGTGCCAGACATTCCTGTACAGCAGCCAGAGCAGCGGGACTCCGCCCCTTCACTCAGAAACTCGGAGCACGTAGCAACAACTGAGCCAATGTGCTCCACCGCGATCCGTCCTACCGACTGCGGTGCCTGGCAACAGAAAAAAAGACGTGATGACGTCCTCTCCAGATTGCGTATTATGGGATGTGCGGAATTAAACAACCCGGAGAGGACACGGGGAAGCCAAAAATAATAATAGCGACAGAAATAAACGAGGTGCATGGTGGATCATGGAGCTCTCGGCTGTCGGTGAGAGCGTCTTCGCAGCCGAGTCCATCATTAAACGGAGAATCAGACGGGTATTCGCTGCGTTTTTTACCCACAGCCTGTGTCTCCACACCTATTACGCAACCGTTTGATTGTGCAGCGCCGACAGGCCATCCTCTGATAACCTGAATATGTTACGGATCTGTTTTGCAGGGTCGTTGGGAATATCTCGTGAAATGGAAGGGCTGGTCTCAGAAGTGAGTATAATATCCGAGGCTGTGAAGGACAGCGCTCCATCCTGGCCGCTCGCACAACTGCACCACCTCAGAGTCTGCCCTAATTCAGCTTGTGGATGTTTTTTTATCCATATCATCTGCTCTGTGTACTGTTGTGCAGTGTGTACTGTATATCAAGTCGCCTGTGCTTAACAGCCAGGTGTTGTATATGTGTGAGGATCAGTCCGCTGGGATGTATGAAAGTCCACACTATAGCTTTAGCAATGGCTGGGTTCACCATGCGTCACTGTCCGCTACGTCGTCTGTATTTGCAGCGCACACAGCGAGATTGCTTTGACAAAAGTATTTTAACGCGTGTGTGTGTGTGAGGGTGTTGGCGTGTGACCCGCTCTCTGTGTGGTGCCAAACACCTCTCCTCTTCGTTGTCGTGACATATTAGGTACAGCACTTGGGAGCCGGAGGAAAACATTCTGGATGCACGTCTCTTCGCTGCCTTCGAGGAGAGGTGAGGTTTTGACAGCGCAGCAGTAGGCCTCTCTGCAGAAAAAGAGATGGCACCGCGCATTCTGTACTTCAAAAATGTCCATACAAATAAGACATTTAGTGTAGATTTGACTCATAAATCTAAGTTTCAGTAAAGAAAGTGACAACAAGTTTCAGTTGGGCGAGATTATTCAATTTTCAGTTCAAATAAACTAGTTTCAAGATCTTCTTATTATCACAAGCAATTTATCTGTTTCATTCTTACTCGTTTTTCATTTTGATTGAACTTTTTTAGAATAAAAACTGCCCTGAAAATTGGACGAATCTCACTTTATTGGCAGAGTTTGGCCCTCACTTGGAAAAATGTTTTCCGATTTAATTACAGATCAAATAATCACGTATTTGTTAATGTGTTGTCATGATGATTCGTATCATTATTTTCATCCATCAGGGAACGCGAGCGAGAACTGTTCGGGCCGAAAAAGAGGGGACCCAAGCCTGAGACATTTCTCCTGAAGGTTGGTGAATCTTTTGATTGCGCATTTCGCGGGTTTTTCAGGTTCATTTCATCCTCTCGCCTCTCTTAGGCGTGTCATAAATGGTACAGATGATGAATAATTTCCATGATGTGACAACTACCTGGTTGATTGATTCCGAAACTGTTGGACTCTGATTCAGACTTACAGATAAATGGAATGACAGTTGAACCCAAAAGAAAATATCTCATTGTTTGACTTTCATGAGGTGAAGTTACGGTACAATTTAAGCATCCATAACGTATAATATAAATTATGTATGTGACTTATTTTTCTTTTCATAGCCGTGCATTCCTTTAAAAAAACAAATCTTCTTTAGGACGAGGCCTTGAACGTCCTAACAGATCTCCAGCTGCCTCTCTTAAACCTTTAAATTTCCTCAGGAGACTTTAAAATTTCATCTCTGGAAAACCTCCTCACATAAACCGTATTTGCTCTGTCCTCAGGCCAAAGCCAAAGCCAAAGGAAAGACGTATGAATTTAGAAGAGAGCCTCCCAGGGGGATTCAGGTTTCCTATCCTATCCCGGAGCCTGTCATAACGCCGAGGGCCCGGGAGGGTTTACGCGCCGTGGTTCCCACAATCTTCCCACCGAGCGCAGTCAACAGAGGAGAAAGTGTCCACATCCGACCACCAGAGCCAGAACGGAGGCCCAGACCTGCTCCACCAGAGTCTCTCGCAGTCCAAGAACCGGCCAGTTTCCCCAAAAAGAGAGGGCGCAAACCCAAGCTTCATCTGCATTATGATGAAGAAGATGCATGCGGCTCAGCAGAACCTGACACCAAAAGGAGCAGGTTACTGGAGGAGCCCGTGTCACACGGTCTGTCCAAAATGCCCCGACGCTTGCATCATCGGGGAGAGACGTCAGATCCAAGCCTCATCCAGTTGACAAAGAGGTTTCAGGAGGAGACCACGATCACGCCCAAATCCAGCAGCGAGCAGAGACATTTGGGGGGCGCAGGCCTGTCTTACACCTGCGCGTTCCGTCCAGATGTGCGCAAAGGTGATCAGGGGGGTCAAAGGACTACTTGTTTGGCCGGGATGTCTATTCCTCAGCCGGGCAAGCACTCTGCAAAACACCGGAGCCATCAGGTGAAGGAGTGTTGTCTGCCCCGGGAACAACCGGCTGCCATCTCCAGACAGTCAGAGTCCATCCAGGATTTATCCACGCGACCAGCCTCGTCTTGGACCCCCAGTTTCACCAACCTGGACTCTGTGACCGTTACAGATGTCACCATGAACTTCTTGACAGTCACCATCAGAGAGAACAGCACGGACAAAGGCTTTTTCAGAGATAAAAGATGAGTATTTGCATTTGATGTAGGTCAGAGAAGGCGAATATACGCCGGAATAATTGTTTAACATGCTACAAACTAACAAGCCCACTGTAATACTATATTTTTTCTATGTAACGTTCAAATGTGTACATTCAATATTTAATACGCTGCTGAAAAAATTAAAATTTCAAGTGACATTGTAAGTTTGTGCTTTTGTTGCGCTTTTTACACTTAAATGTTTGTATCACAGCCCTTTTAAAACATCTAAAAAAGACAAGGCCAATAATCAGTTGAGTATGTACAGACTGTTTTATCTTGGAAAAGTGAGTGTGGATTTTGAACATCATTTCCAGTCCTACCATTACTCCCATCTTCACATGCTGTTTGATTTTATCAACCAAAACGCTACCGAGTAAGAGGTTGAAATAAATATATTTTTCTTTCATCCAGAGTAAGTATATTAGAAAGTTTTTAGGCAGCAGGACCGTACAAAATAACCGAAATAATAACTTGCACTTAGTGTGCTTATGGGATCTTTGATTTCAGAAATAATCAACATATTTAGAAGGTTGAAATAAGATTGTGCATGTATGTTGTAGGCTTTCAGATTAATCTAAAAATACTTGATTAGACGGCAAAATGTAGTATTTTTGTAAACTGCATAATTAAAGGCCTTACGGCTGCACTACTATGCAGAGGTCACGGCCAAAAAATATATGATAATTATTCTAACACTGACTTGCGGATCACATTATTTGGAACCACGAAAAATATGCTATTTTCTGTCGTAATTTCAAAAAGAATCAATATAATAATAAAATAATCTGCACAAAAAGTGAAACGTTTTCTGGGAGCGGCACCGGTTGACTTCAAGCAGTGAAGGCCTGAACTCAAGTTGAGGAAGTCCTGGTATTTATTTGCCTTTATGTTTATTTTAATATCAATCTTTTTCAAGTTTCGCTTCGTGAAACGTATCCAAGAACTGAGGAGTTAATTGAAACATAGAAACATACTCTTCTTGTTTCATCATCATCATCATCAATGCGGTCGAATTAGACTCCCAGAGTCTGAAGTCAGGCCTTAAAGTTGACGGCGAGCCTGTGGCCTCAATGCAGATATAGATTAATTATTTTGGTAGTTTTAATTTATTGAGGCAACCGAGCTATTAATGATTTTAATAGATTGTTTATAGACATAACCTAATCATTTGAGTGCTATTGAAAGGGAATAGAGACCCAGGATGAACTACGGAAACTGTGACCCCGTGTTGAGTTGGGTTATGATCATGTGGGTAACCTGCTTTTTATTTCCACCAATGACAGTGTTTTCTGACATCACCACGGTCCATTAGGCCTCAAGGATTCAGAGCGCACTGTGCCAATAAGAGGCCGCTCCTTTCAGACACAAAGCCTCCATTCATTTGACTTTGCTTTGTCTCTCTGACTGTCTTGTACTCCTGCGAAGGAGCTGCGGTTGGTTTCTGGCTCACCAACAAATGTAAGAAGACCGCTGCGATATTCAAGTAGTGTGCAGGCTACTGTCCTCATTTTTTATGGTAGTTTAATGGAAAATGATGAAGCAGACATTTTTAGAAAGCAAAATCATAAAAAAAAGCATTCATGCAGAGCCAACATTGTTTCTTTTCCATGTCTAAAATGTATCATATACCCTAATATATTGTCACAGCTGCATATATCCCTATAAGTTTTGTAAATTTGAGTTTTTGACATGTGATGAGATTCAGGATCTCTTCCACAGTTCAGGATTTATGTGTCTTGATGCCCCTATGGAATAGAGAAAGGATTTTCTTGCAGCTGAGACAACATCTGGCCAAAATTCTCCATATGAGTGTAATTTACTCAACGACATACCCATCAAAAACCTCAACCCCTTTGATCTGCTGCTGCCCGAGGGCCTATAGGCTAAAAGCAAACCTTGAGAGAGCAGCAGCCATCAGCCCTTAGAGTGGCCTGCGTGGTTACGGTCCACTAATTTACCTCCACAAGATGTCGCCACCGGCAAGACCTTGAACCGGTGCCAAATTATTTTTGCACAGGAACCCCTGCAGGTTAAAATGGAGCGAAACGGCTCATCATCGGTGGATTAATCATTGCTGAAAGCTGGTAACGCATTCCAGTTTTTTTTTTTACTTATCTACAGTATTGGCGATTGTTGAGTTATAGCCTCCTGCTGTCGGTTTCTTCGGGCCAGAAAAGCCTCCGAGAGACTACATTTTGCCCTCCAGATGTGAGGGGGATTGTGCGTTGCGTCATCCTGCCACTAGATGAAGCTACAAGCACAGAAACACAGACACTTTTATATTTTCTTCCCTTTGTTTGTTTTTCTTCTTTTTTTCAGTTGGCCTACTTTTGAAATGATATAGTCATAAATGAGATTAATTGCTCTAACAGCATAAAGCATGCTAAAAATGACTCACAATTTGTTTTCTTTTGGGGGTCTAGTTATTTTCAAGTGCGCAATTTTCAAGTAAAAAAAACAAAGAGGATTCACATTTAGGCTATTAATGCCAAGTATAACTCAACTCAGAACTCGGTTAAAGTAACATAAGAAACCACTGACAGCCTCAGAAGTGAATGAATTATTGTGCACTGATGGCTGGAGGCTTTGAAACTGATTCTCTTTAGAGAGTAAAGACCTGCAGAGGCCAGCAGTCCCCAACAACTGGATCTGTCCTAATTACAGAGAGAGAGAGAGAGAGAGAGAGAGAGAGAGAGAGAGAGAGAGAGAGAGAGAGAGAGAGAGAGAGAGAGAGAGAGGACAAGTGGATCGCCCCTCATCCTTTTTTTCCCCTAAAGCTGAATCACATCATCACGGTGCAGCAGAGGGTTTCTTGTACTCTCGGTATAACTCTCAAGCAGAGAAACTCTCTGTAGCCATGCACTGCCGTCAACTTAATTTTAGATTTTTGTCTTTCCGCGGGTGAGATGTTGCCAAATGTGATTGTTTCGATGTATATTCTGGCTCTTCAGTTGCGGCACTGTGCGGCTGATCTGTGCAACTGGACTGGAAGGTGAGGGACTTTTCTCATTTTTGATGAAGATTGTTACAATAGGCTTAAAGAGCAGATTTGAAGGACCATTTATGATGGGTTTATAAGTTGCAACTAATGGTTGTATTAATAGGCCATTAATGCTTTGTATATAGTTAAACGTGATAACTTGGCTGTGAAAACTCTTTGCAGGACCACCAACCGCTGCAGAGACATAAATCCATTTATTCACATTATTAACACTTACTGCAGATTCAATGGATTTGAAACCCTCTATTAACTACTTACATAACATTTATAACTGCGGCTTATTAGTGAGAAATCCATGCATTTATTAACATTATAGGCTAAAACTACCTTATTACCAATATAAATTATAAACACCAGTGAATGGGAACCTAAAATGTGTTATTATTGACCAATAAAGCCTTAGTAAATGATTTCTTTACATTTGATAGAGCCATTAGACAGTGGTCATTTGAATGTTGGAAACCTCTTTCTGAAAGAATCATTTGATGCTTCCCGCTTTATCCAGCGGTTTTGCAGCTGGTGTGGACTCCAGGATTGTACTCCAGGTGCGGCTTCGCTGTACAGAGGGCTCGGTAAGGTGGATCTACCCGGGCCAGGCTGTCAGAGTGGTCCTGGAGCCCAACCTGTCTTCAGCCCGGCGCACCACCGTCTGCATCAAACCGTCTCCCTCTTTCCGCGGAGCCAGTGTGTTCATTGAACGGGCCGGGAAGCTGGAGCTCCTGGTGACGGACAGCGAGCGTCCGGAGCAGGTGTTCTGTTTCCGGGCAGATGGACCACATAGGCCCGCTATCTACCTCCAGGCCAGCCCGCAGAGAGATGGAGCCTGGAGCCGACGCGCAATGGGCTTTAGATATGAGCTGCTGGGTAACAGGAGCGCTGCACCCAACCTGGGCCACAGCGGGCTGCAGAGTGAGTACACCCTCTCTAAGCGGTACTGAGGCTTCATTGGTACAACTTTCTGACAAGACTCCCATTAGAAAAGGTGTATAAGTTATACATAATGGCTATATTTATGGTCAATAAATCATTTACTAATTTCTTTATGGATCATTAATAAATCTTAATTCTAATTTTTAGGTCGCTAGGTTGTGAGAAACCTCTTTGAAATATCTTTGATTGGATCTTATGACAAGTTAAGGGATGCAACTAATATTATTTTCATTATCGATTAATTGATTAATCTGTCGCTTATTTTCTCGATTAATCATTTAGTCATTTGGTCCATGAAATGCCAAAAAAAAAGTAGATCACTGTTTCCCAAAGCCCAATGTGCAACCTCAAATGTCTTGTTTTGTCCCAACCAACGGTCCATAAACCAAAGATATTCAGTTTGTGATCATAGAAAATATTCACATTTAAGAATCTGGAACAAGAAGATTTTAGTATTTTTTTCTTTAAAAATTACTTTAAAACACTGCAGAGGATCTGGACCAAAATCCAAATATTAAGCACTTACTAAACATTTATTATTAGATCAAATGCATTTATAACTGTCTTATTACCAAATAGAATAAACATTAGAAAAGGAGAATTTCCATGACCTGGCAACCCAATATTTGTTCTTCTTAATGGCTTAGAATTATAAAACATAAAGCATTAGCAAATTATTCATCAACCATTAGTAAAGACATTGTACAGTTTAAAAAGGGATTATAAGAAAGTGACACCATTTCAAAGCCATTTCTTGCATGAACTGTTGACTATTCGCAGGCAGTTCAAATCACTGACTCATGGCCTGTGCTGGACAGTCCTAATCCCTAGTTTAGGAAAAAACAGTGGTTATTATATACAGACCCCAATCATGGCGAGTGGAGCATGCAGCTGCTGGTCAGTCTTGTGTTTTGTCTGGCTGTCTGGTTTCCATCGAGGGACAAAGCAGAGAGGACAGAGCAGACCCACAGGGCGGCTGAAGGGCAACGGTCCAAAGAGGCCTGAATTGAGACTGCAAATACTTTGCAGATTCCGCAAATGCCTCATCATTGTGTATGGATTTTTATTAGCATTTATCCATGTGTGCGGGCCTTTCTCAATGCGGTGATGTCATTCTCTGTCTATAATAGACAGCTGCTGGTTTATCTTTTCTGTATTGCCAGTCTGGCTGAGTGGTTGACTCCTGCAGTCTCCTTCATTGGCACGGGGTCATTCAATTAAGTAGATACAATAGGAGTCAAACATGGGGTCAAGACTAGCTTGGGTTTTTGATCTGCAGGCGGTGTAGTAGGCAGACCACTTAAAGGAGCACAAACACAGACGCAGCATTCCTTCATTTAACCCCAAATTTCTTCACTCTGTGATGCGAGGGAGATGAATGGAGATGGTATGTGTGTGTCAGCTTTTAGGTCATTGGAGTGGTGGGGTGGAGGAGTGACATTTATCTATCAGTCACTGTCAGTCTAGATGGTGCTTTGCATCATGCATAGTTTCGGAAAGAGAGGGAATATGGCACTAAAAAGACTGCAACTTTGAATGATATTGACATAATTTGACTAATTTGGATGGCTGAAGCTTCATAGTAGCTTCAAATAAACTTTAAATAGATTTTGCACATGAGGGCTGTGGATTTTGTCCCCCATTACTTACTTTGAAATTGCATGTAAGGGATCTCTTAATGGGCAGTATGAACAAGAGGAATGATTATGGCAAGAAAAACATGTCAATGTTCGTTTGGGCACCTGACTGTTGTCATAAGACAGTCTTGAAAAATTGTGAACCTGTCCTTTAAATTGATATAAATCACATAGTTGAATTGGCAATAAAACACTTTCTCATTTTCTTTACTGATTTCCTTCACCCGCAGCTTCATGTCGGCCTTGCAATGACACAGAACTTCTAATGGCCATCTGCAACAGTGATTTTGGTGAGTACTCATAATCTCACTCTATTAAGCCAAGACATACCATATAAACACATTGACACATTTCTATTAAATTCCGACTAAGATCATGATCTTTTCTTTACAAAGCAATGAAATGTGAGCCAAACTGGAAAGGACTAGAGGAGACTATTAGATACAGTCTTCCTTCTCTGAGCAACCAGCATGCATAAAAGTTCCTGGATGTGAGTGTTTCCATATGAAGTGTGAAGCTTGAAGTTGCACCAAAAAGGGGCATCATTTCTCATTAAATCTTAGTGCGATAAAGATTCAAGATCCAGATTTATTTAAGACATAAAATACTTGTTGGGAAAATAATTGTGTCCAACAAGTTGTTTTTTTTTTTGACAAGATTAAAGTTCAATGATCATGTTAAAAATGATAAATCTATGAATATGCCTTTTTTTTTATTTCAAAAGTTTAACTGTTTGACACAAGATTTCAGTGTATGTGCACTTATGTGAGTTGAATATTGCACCATGATTCGAAAACTAGTTGTGATGTCACAAATCATATGTACATAATTTAAACTGAGGTTTAAGGTGAGTGTAAATAAACTTTACCTCTACAAAAACAGCCAAGTAATGTCAATCTCTGCACATACATAATTCTGCACAGTGCAGCTCAAACATCCGCTTGAAGTAAAAATAACTGGAGAGAGACTTTAAAAAAACTTTTAGAAAAAAAACTGTTTTTATGGTTGGGTGTAGGCCAAAAAAGCAGCAGCTCTACTGGCTGTGCAGAGGAGGCTGAACAGATGTGGATGGAGCTGCAGAATGGGAGTGCCTTATAGAAAGCAATAGAGCAGAAGCAATAGGTCTTCAGAGCTTTATATCTGTCCCTTAATAGTCTCACAATACTGCCTTGTTAATTTTAAGATAAGGGAGAGTATATAAGCAGCTAAATGGCTAAAGGAAAGAGTCAGAAAAGAAAAACATTCGGATAATAGTAAGATTTGGAGGGAATTTTTATGATCTGATGTCCTGCTCTTTGTTCTTTCAGTTGTCCGAGGCTATATCAAGAATGTGTCCCACCACCCTGAACATCAGACATCCCTTGTGGAGGTGTCAGCCTCGAGGGTGTACTGGCAGCGCAGTGGAGTGTTCAAGCAACAAGTGGCTGCCTCTGGGTCATCTCGGTCAGTCCCATCTTGGCACGGACACATCCACACACTCCTGCAGTGCTACGTGAAGCCTGGGGATGGAGAGTTTCTTTTCACGGGGTCAGAACACTTCGGGGAAGCTTGGTTAGGGTGTGCCCCGCGATACAAAGACTTCCTGTCTGTCTACCAGACTGCCCGGGCGTCACTTCGGAATTCCTGCGACTTCCCTTTAGACTGAGGAAGTGCACTGCTGAGCCCTACCAGTCTTTATCCACGGACATCCTCACCACTGTGCTGGCACTGTGGGATCCCTGTAACGTTGTCATGGCAAAGGGGCTGTGCCATCAAGGTGGCATCCAGCATTACCAGCAGGGACAGATATACTGAATGGCTGATGGAGAGTACATTTGGAGGAGCAGAACAGGCGCAAACAGCAGGGCCTCCTGCTCTGGTGCCTCCCGAGGCTCAGAGAGGGCCAGCCTTTGTCTCTCTCCCATCACTGCCCTCGGTCCTGGGAGACTAAGAAGGGGTTGGGTTGCTTCTCTCTCTTTGTGCTTCTTTCCACATCGGCTGTTGTTCACTTTGCTGGCTCTGTGTGAAAATTGCCCTCTGAACTGAGGTGGGAGGGAAGAGTTAAGTACGATCATTTATAATTGCCAGTTTGTCTTAGTGAATAGGCTTGTATATGACTAAGAAGTTATTCTTATCCTGATTCATCATCTGCTAAAGTTTCAAATCCTCATTTTTTTGGTTATTTATATGTTTTGTACACCACACAAGACCTTTGAATGAAATGTTTTTGTATCTAACAGTGCTTACAATGCAAACTATCTGATGTACTGAAGAATCCACTGTATTACATTTATTCAACAGATGTTTTGCTGTATTGTTCAATTTTGGTTAATTACATTTTCCTTTGTTTTATTTTTTCCTCCCACATACCATTTTTATGGTGCAATCAATTTTTCCAACATTTCAAAATTGTTGATTTAACAGAGACACAGTTTTTGTATTTGTGTTTGAATCAGAGACTACATTAAATCTTTTAAAAGCTTAGCCTGGCTTAGCTTAGCTTTGACTGGACGTTGCATGTTTTTCTCTGTCTTTCATCTGCCAAACTCAATATTTTAATTCTCCCAATCTTGCAAGAAGAAGTAAAACATTTCCTCAGTTTTATTTACCCATTTATCATGACTGTGGGTTGTTTCAATAAACTGCACAAAAATGAACATTTAAACATTTAACACAATAAATACAAAATAATATTTTTGAACATTGCTATTTGCAGATTTTATTTTACAACAGAGAATCTGCTTGGTTCATGTGTAAGTGATGAAGTGTTTAGATGTGAATTGAGCTCATGAACAGTGCATAAAAATCTAAATTTCATGAGGTCCTTCAGCTTAGGAGAATAGTCTGGCCCCTAAAGACCAATGCGCTCTTTTTTCATAGGAGGCTTGGTAAAGTCGTGAATGAACTTAAGCCCCCATTTCCCATCATATGCTGCATAATCTCTGGTTTATGAGAAGAAAAGGATTTAGAGCTAAGTGTCCTACAAGCTTATTTTAGTCCTTTTCCTTCTGCATCCCATCTTTCTCCCTGTAATCAGATTCTTATGATAATAAGATAGCCCTACCATAAAATGAAATACAAAATCTCCTTAGATGGCCAAAGCTCTGAGCAGACTGAGTCAGACGTTTCTTTTGAGTTGTGTGGCCCCTGCATCATGGCCGGAGAAGACAAATGGACAGATGTGAGGCCCCAAAGCCTGGAGATCCTCCCCTCAGCCCCTCCCCAGAAGAGGGGAACAATTAATTGACTTTTAAAGCAACTGCTTTCTTAGCCTATTCCACACTTCTCCTTGGCTGAGCAGGGCTCACAAATTGGTGTGTTGAACTTTTTATGAGGACTAAATAGCCGCCAATGAAAGTGTAAATGACTGTGTGGTGAATGGGGCCCACACAATGACCCTGCAGCGACAAGGCCTCTGGCAGACATAATGACCATTGTCACGGCTGCTGTCATTGAGAAACCATCAGGGCTCATGAATCCGAGAAGCCAGAGGAGGGCTGATCCCTGCTTTTTAATTTCCGCCTGTCCAAATTTCTGCTGTTCTTGTTATCTTTGATATTTCTCACTATTTCCCTTCTTTTTATGCATGTCGTCTGTTTCAATTTCAGATAAAACTTGATTATAAACCTGCAGTATATACATTTAAGACATCTCAGCTACTGAAAACATGACTTTTTTATGCAAAAATGTAATTCCTCATTTGTGTAGTTCAAACCACATTTATTATTATAGTAGACAAATGGAGCCTCACAGTAGTTCATGCGGGCACAGAAATCACTTATGTCCATGACCTGTTTCTCTTGATATAAACATTTGGTGCTTCTTCAGTCCACAACAACGGTGAGCTCTGCATCCTTGCTGCTACATTGTTGAAGAAATGTAACTCCCTCTATCTCCTCAGCCTCCTCTTGTATTAGCTTTCAGTTGTTTGTGAATTTTGAATGTTTAATTCATGTGTCTGTGTTCATCACATATTGTGTATCTCAAGGACAGTTTGTGTGAAGCTGCTCAGAGAGCAGAGAAAACTGAGCAAAAAATCGTTAGAACCTGACTGAAATACTTTTGTCATAAAGATTTTTAGTTTATTTAAAAACATGTTTATGTATTGTATATAAGACACAGTTGAAGGTTGCAAAAATATATTATTTTGATGAATTTTACCCATAAATCTTCTACAAATGTTTTCTTTTTCTTTTTGGCCAACAGAAGCCCAGTTTGAAGTCTCCTCCCTCAGTGTTGTCCCAGGGGGCCACCATGTCAAATTTCCAAGCAAAAAATAACCTCTCTACAGGCTTTTGAGACCACACAATTCTCAACTCTGGGAATTCCAGCAGGCTCTCATGGGGAACGAGCCCAGGAGGGCTCAGCCCGGAGCTGCTGCATGATGCACCGGCAGGAGTCCACACAGACTGGGGGGTAATTGGTTTATCTCACCGCCTGGCCTGCTTTCCCATGTGGGCCACTGCTGTGGGGAGGCCCAGGGGTACAATATGGAAACAGCATGATACCCTCCAGTGCCGAACAAGCATTCACTGCTCCTGCTATAGAGACCAGGGACATGGTACCAGGAACACAAAGCTGAAGCAGAGATGTCTCTTGGCTTTGAAAAGGTTGCCATTTGGTCTCTTTTTAATGGTGGGCAGCATTTGTAGTTGAAAATCTGAAGTAATTCAATTTTGGCCTTAGCTTTTTTATTTTTTTTGTCAATTTAAAAAGTAACTAGTTAGAGCAGAGGGTTTTCCCTTAATGTCTTTGCATAATTGGCATCACTCATGCACCTGGTTGAAAATTTGATTTTTCTAATGCCTTTGTGTTCTTAAAAGTGAAACACAAAAATGACTCATTTAGCATTTATTTCTCTTAACTGCAGGATAAATATATATGCTCACATCATATATTGTGTGGAAGTTCTGAAGAGTTGTGCATCAGGATATGTGAAAATGAATTTTCACTTACAATCTGATGCAGTGTGTACAAATACAACTTCACACACTAACCAGTGTCCAATATCCAGACAAGAAACTTGGCTAGATACTGGACAATTCATTTTTGAATGCCAGACCAGTTAACCCAGTTTACTAATTATCTACAACTCTGTTTAAATTTAACTTCACCTATACTAGTGTGACAGGATTTATTAATAAAACCAGTATCATATCAAATAAATCTGTAATGCTAAGCATAATGTAACATACTGTACAAAGAGAAAGGGGAAATACTTCTTTAATCATCAAATTCCAACACTGGATGTTTCATGATGTGACAAAACTTAATTTTATTATATAGCAAAGAAAATCTAATCATACAGAAACATCTAAGTTGACCAAAAAAAGTGAGAGTTTTATTGTAACTGTTGATTTTTTAAAAAGCCATGTGATGATTAATCTCACTTAAGTTGATGCACACAGGATCTCATTTCAGGATGAGTCGAATCTTCCTGTCTCCAAGTATGAGTCTGCAAAAACAGGAAAATAGATACACAGTATGTTCAGCAAGTAATAAGTCTTTCATTTTCATACAATATACAACCATGATTTTTAAAGCAGTTGTTTAAAAAAAGACAAAAAAAATCTTTTATACAAAATTCTGTTAATTTTTTTCTGACTTTGTTTTCTAATATTTGCTTTTTTTTCTTGTGAAACACAGAATTCCTTCCACTTTTCAGGCCTCTAAAAGAGGCATGAAATGAAACTGTCTTTGGTTGAAATGCTCACAACTCATGTCCATAACCTATGATGAGGTGTCACAAGAAGACTTTAAGGCAAAAATGCTGTGAACCTCTGGATCAAAGTATGTGTCAATCTTGTGCTGCACCTACCGAACCAGTGCAGCTGCTATTACACCTCCAGTGATGGGTCCTACCCAGTAGAGCCAGTGATAAGTCCAGTAGTTGCTCACTATGGCTGGACCAAAGGCTCTGGCTGGATTCAGACAGGTACCAGATACATCCCCACTGATACAATAAAGAAAAAAATGAGATGTTTAATGTATTGCAATAAATGGGTTTTCAACTATTTGTGTCGTAAAAAAAATGACAGATATTAATGTGAATAAGAATAAGTGAGATATGAAATTTTAAAAACTTTCACCTGGACAAATCTTGTAAGCACCATGAATGCATCTAAACCAGAAATTTACTCACCCAGCCAAGACGTTGATGATGACAGTGCAACCCACCAGGAACGGCGCGAGGGGGCTTTTGGTCTTGGTGTTGACGGCCGCCAGCAGCACCACCATGGTGACCAGGCAGGTCATGGCGATCTCTCCAATCAGAGCTCCACCTATTTCACTGTCAGCCTGAAGCAGAGCAAACGCGGCCCCCTGGGCCTTGGCATAGTTCTCTTTGGAGGTCATTGCCTGTTGACACCAGCCAGCAATGATTCAGTGGTGAAGAATAGGTCTGCTTTATGTAAATATCAAAGAGTCTAAGATGATTTTTGTGACTCACCTTTGCCAGAGCAGCTCCAAACACCCCTCCAACCACCTGACATGCAAGGTACGGTACCACCATATGCATCTCCATACCCCCACAAAGATAGATGGCCAGGGTGAACGGGGGGTTGAAATGGGAGCCACTGGCGGAGACACAAACAGAGAGAAAAATTGTGTGATATACAGATGCATGTGAGGAAATAATGAAATCACAGCACAACAGATGAGATTGAGACTGATTGTGCAGCTTTTGTCATTACCTTATCTAAACAATAACCTATTTAAATCTGTACTTAAAGCTACCATAAACTGAGAAAATCTTTTGACGTCCTGTTTCTTAAAGTAAAAAAATGTATGTGTAAATAATTCCAGGATAACTAAGAATAAAAAAAAAACAATAAAACATGCATATTTTGTATTTTTTTTTAAAAAGCCTCAAATATTTGAGAACATATTTTAGATGATCCTCACCTGATGTTATCCATGCAAGCCACCATCACGGCTACAGCAAAACCATGCACCAGAGCTGGCTGAAGCCTCCCTGGACCCTCCACGTTCTCTATGACTGACACACACCCGATAAACACAAAGAACATCGTTCCCACCAGCTCAGCCAGACAGGGCTGGAATAACCTCTCAAACTTGTTAGGAGGTCTGGCGGGAGATGGTTTAGAATCTGAGGACACAAGAGACGTCCCCACTTCGCCCATCTCTGTCCTGTCATCAGCCATGATTCCTCAGTGAGGTCTGATTGTAAGAGCTGAGGATGTGACTTTGACTGTGTTTCCCCTGATGTGTGCATACAAATATCTCCATTCTTGGTTATCAGATGAACTTTGGCGAGTAAGGTTAGAGTCTAGAGGTGTTGCTCCACTGACCTCCTTGTCTTATTAATCCAAAGTAGCTTGTCCATTACATGCTCTCTCATTACAAGAGTTCACTTACCAAGATAAACATTTCATGCATTTGCTGACAGGATTGTGAACTCTTCCATGACCAGTTTAAAAATCAGCTAGTTTTTGTCAATAATAAAATCTAATAATTTACTATGAAGCTGTATAAACAGGTTTTCAAACATTTTCCAAGGCAGGGTCAAAGCAGGACAAATCATGGCATGACATACATGACAAAACATGTCTAGACTGGGCTTCACTGCTTAACCTAGGGGCAACAGTTCCCTTGTTTTTCAGTGTAGATACTTTTGGACTTCAGTGCTGGTAAAGTCAAGTTTCTTAAATCCTGATGATAAAATTGCTTTTTAAAAAAAACATTTGCATTTATTATGGTGCATGCCAGAACTCCTCTTAAATGTTTACCTGAGAGCAAAGTCTGTGCCCTTTTTTCCAATTGGGAAAAAGATTATTTAAGTTAAATTGTGCATTTTAATGATATAGCAGATACTTATGAGTCATTCTTACTTATGTCTTATCACTGATCATTGATATTCATGTCATTTAATGATCACACATTAAATGACAAAAAACAAACAAACAAACAAACAAGAAAAACCCTCATGTCATGGAATAAGTGGTACTAGAGTACACATTACCTCCCTGACTAGGATCTTTATTTAGATCTTTTCAGAAACAGAATAGCAATTTTGAATCCTTAGCTGTTCTTATAGTTGGTTATAAGGTCTATAATGCTAAAGGTTTGCCATTGGTCAAATCAGAATATTTCTATAGTTCGCATTGCTGGGTAACAGCAGACTGAAATAGTTGAAATAATGCTCACTACCTGTAGGGGGAGACACTGAACAAAGAATCTGCAGGATTTTCCCCTTATAGAAATACCAAACATCCATCTTGGACAGATGAGAAGGAGCCTGGTTTTTTACAGTTTGGAGTGGGAATGTGATTTTAGGCCTGCAGAAGTGTCCAACATTATCAGCTGGACAACCTCCAAAGATTACAGGAACATTATTCAAGCAACAAATTAAACAGTCATGTTAAAGGATAGGATGACAAATTTTCAAGACCTAAACAATACTCAGGGAACCAAGTGCACACTGACACATGATTTTCTTACTGTAATAATTTCTCCTGTTCATATTGGCCATTAAGAAATTCCTTCATAATGCCCTTTCAATGTCAGTGATGGCGGACAAAAATCACAGCCCTCCTTCCATGCAAAAATGTATTTAAAAGTTTATTTGAAGCTAATATGAGGCTTCAGCCGTCCAACTCAAGTCAATATCCAAAGTTACTGTAAACGCCAAATTCTTATTTTGTTACGATCCTCCTGAACAGGAAAACACTGTTGAGACACAAAGGGGGAATTTTTCCCTAAAAAGACTATAACTGTGGAATATATTCACTTTATTTGACTAAGTCAGATCACTGAAGCCTCATATTATCTTCAGATTATCCTGATTATTCAAACTATAATCTTTAAATAGA
Source organism: Thunnus thynnus (assembly GCF_963924715.1). Classification (NCBI taxonomy): domain Eukaryota; kingdom Metazoa; phylum Chordata; class Actinopteri; order Scombriformes; family Scombridae; genus Thunnus; species Thunnus thynnus. Next base: position 15,738,356 of record NC_089533.1, read on the forward strand.
TTTTTGCTCAAAATGAGGACTGTGGAGTCTGTCAGTTGGAAGCAGTGGGGGGGATCTTCTAATGCTCAGTATGAACAGGAGGAATGACTACAGAAACAAAACCTGTTTCAATGTTCATATGGACACTTGAATATTGTTTTAAGACAAACTTGAAAAATTGTGACCCTATCCCTTAATTTATTAGTGCTGTTGATCACACTAGATACATAACAGGCCCTGACAAGGGTGCAAAGTGCTGCTTTATATACTGCTTCTACTAATACCTACAGTACTGGAGCTACTTAGGATGCAAATGTGTGCATAAGTAAGTAAGTTTATTTAAGGTGTAAAATCACAAGTATCTCAGTGCATTTTACAGAGTCAGAGTCATGCATTTTTTGTGAAACCTTTGTACATGATAGTGCAAAGCCCTGTGGTGCCATGTGCAATTTAAAAATACTTAACATGCCTGCATATTCCATAAGCTGCTATTAATGACAGGATTTTGATAACAGCTCTGCAAAGACATAACTTGCCATGGCTACATCTGACAGGAAGGTTTTGATAATTAATTGAGGTGCAGGTAATTAAGAGACAGATGAAGGTCAATTTTATTCCTACAGAGGAGAGCATGTTGTCTCACAGAGCTGTTTTGTGTTCTCACTTGGATGCACGGCTGTTTAAAAACACTGAGACGTGACGATATGGTGCTAGTTGTTCTTTAACATCAACATGCCAGGGTTAAAGTACTTTAAAGTGAAAGTTCAAGAGTTCTTCACTCTGTGCACATAATAACGCACACACCATCAGTCCCATAACAAACCAGGTTCATAGGTCATACTACGCTGTAAGCCTTTGCAGTTTTTACCCTCTTTATATAGGGTAGATAAGGCAGATAAGGCAGAGGAGTGCCACTGGTCTGAAAAGACATAGTGGGATTTTTTTAGTTGTTAAGAGCAGAGTATCATGAACTCTACAAGGTCATCCAAGAAAAATGTCTACCAGCACAGGAACACTGCAGTGAGCAGCAGAAAAGAAAAAAAATTCAACTCCTTCGTACAGGACTGCCAGTATACATCTCAGAAGTGGATTTCTCAGCACACAAACCCAAAACTATCTATTTGACCAGATACTACAAACAATAAGATATTTTCTTTTCATTTATCACGGCAATAAAATGTATTGTAGTGTAAATTCAAGTTAGCAGGAACAACTGATTGATTCTCAGAGGGTCAGGCCCATGTCATGACAGATCTGCAGCCACAAGATGGCAGCAGACCACTGTGAACAACAGAGTGTTTCAGTGTTTCAGTGTTTCATCTCGAACTGATCCTCAGTCAGTCCGGAGATCACATTATCTGGAGGCACTTATCCCTCTTTGAAGACCCAGACTGACCCTGCGTCAGTGCTTAGAGAGTTAAATACATTGAAAGGGCTTCTTATTACTTTTTGCAGCTGTGATTTATTGGGTCTGATTTGCATTGTTACAAGTATTGTTTTTGGCTAAATGTGTGATTTTAGTCAAAGTTTCCCCTGTTTTCCCACATTAGTTCAACAATTTCTTATAAATAATGGGCCCACTTAAACAACGTAATATGATTTTCTATAGCCTATTCTTCATTCACAGACTAAAAAATGTATGACTTTGCTATGACCATGACAACCCAATAGCTGAGTCAATGCTTTTCTTTTCCTTTTTTTTCTGCAAAGGTATCACATGTCACCATTGGCCCATGCAGCATACAGTAGGGAAGTAAAGGCACTTCCTTCTTCCTACCACACTGGTTGCACTCAAACTAGCCAGTTTAACAGGACTTCAGATATTCGTGACAATGGGGATCCAGAGGTCCGACAGAGGCCGTTTCAACTGACTTCTCTGCCGTCTTTCTGGAGTGTAAGAGCGACGGCTTGTGTCACTGGGTTTAACCAGGAAAACCATTCAGTTGTAGCGCACTAAACTGGTCGGAGCGCAGCCCTACTCTGCCACAATGGCTGCGACGTAGCGCAACTTTTGGATCCGCGGTGGATGAACGACAGCGCTCCGAGGTGCCTCTAACTTTTACAGACTTGTAGGAGACACCGAGGAGGGAAAGAAAACATGAAGAAACAGTTTAATCGCATGAGGCAGCTTGCCAACCAGACAGTTGGAAGGTGGGTGTTTATTTCAACAACATGCATTGTTGTAAGTTGATGTTTATATTCTGGTAGGCCAACATTGTTGCTTTTCATAATTTGTCATTATGGTGTTAACCCTTGACTGACATCTGTCTTTTTGTTGTGGGCGGTGTCGGAAGGGCTGGGCCACGTTTTTCTCTAACAATACCTGCATAGTTCATAAAGTTTAAGAGGCATCATGTAGCAGTTTAGTGATGTCAAGCAGAAATCTTTCATTAAATTTGATGTTTAATTTTCAGTTGAAGCTGGCCAGTAAAAACGTGTGAAAAAGTAAATGGGATTACAGATGTGTTCAATGTATCCAAAGTCACTGTAATATCAATGTATGCACTTACATTGTGTCTAGTAGTAGTAAGTTAGTGGCTTAATTACATTAAGGGCTGCACCTATCAACTATTTTATAATGATTAATCTTAACTAGGGCGGCAACTAATGAATATTTTCATTATCGATTGATCTGTTGATTATTTTCACGATTAATCATTAGTCACTGAATCTATAAAATGTTAGAAAATGGTTAAAAATGTCAATTACCGTTTCCTAAAGCCGAACATACGAACTAAAATGTCATGTTTTGTCCCGACCAACAGTCCACAACTCAAAGATATTCAATTTACTGTCATAGAGGACAAAAGAAACCAGAAAATATCACATTCATAACATTGGAACCAGAGAATTTTGACTATTTTTCTCTAAATGATTAATCGATTGTCCAAATAGTTGCTGAATATATATATTTTTTTATCAACTGATTAATGAATCAACCAATTGCCGCAGCTTCAATCTTAGTCAATGTGAAAAAAATCAAAAATCTTGTTTTATCAGACCAACAGTCCAAAACCCAAAGAACTTTAATTCAAAATTACATAAAACTGTGAAAAGTAGCAAATCCTCACATTTGAGAAGAGAGAACCAGTGAATATTTGCCATATTTCTGTTGATCCACTAATTGATTCATTGTTTCAGGTCTTAATTAGATTAATTATTTCTTCAGTATATCATATCTTTCAGTATATCTGGAAGCAATTTTGAGCCCTCAGAAAAATATCGACTCCTTTCTAATAAAACTTGTCCAGTGGAATATTTGTGGGCCCTTTACAGCTTTGGGCCCCTGTAATGTCTCCACCTTTCACTCCAGTAGGGACTGCAGTGCCTAGAGGTATCTATACAGCATAGGCGAGTTACTGGTATTTCTGCAACTGTAGAGCAGGACGTGCACACAAACATACAATCTACACCATCTCCTTTTCCTCCTTTCCTTTCATCTCCGTCCCCACAGGGGTTTCCAGCCCCTGCTTTCCATCAGCAGCCACCACTGAGAAGATGTCTCCAGTTATTACTGCATTAACGGCATCTTCTTAATGTTTCGTTCAAAATGACTTTTCTAACCAAATAGCCCGTAGCCACTGGTCTTGGATTCCTCACATACATTCCTCCATATATTGTGTAAGAGCAGTAAAACTCAACTGAGCAGAATGACAGCCTGCGTACAGGGAGGTCGAAGTGTTTTCAAGCACACACTGACTGTGGATTACTCTGCATTGAGTTTAACCTGCCACATATCCTCTGGTAACAGTTATCCAATACCATGAACTGCTTTAAACCCACCATCCTGCCACACAAATAGGTCAAATGAAACTTGAAAGAACAGAGCTAAAGCTGGTAGACCTTTCTATCTAGTTTACAAACCGCTGAATTTGTCTCCCCCCATGGCAGTTTGTAATGATGTGGTTTTCTGTTTGGCTCAGGAAGGGCCAGGCACAGAGAGTTTTTGTGGAGTAAGCATTTCCATGGTTGTTGTTGACGGGGACACAGCGGAGGGCTGGGGGACGTCTCGCAGCCACAGAGGGGTGTTTTTCTAAAAGAGGAAACCAGTTTGATGTAAATGCGATTAATAAGGAGGAAGCAGTTTGATTTACACGTAGTTGCAGCGTGGTAGGAGTTAAGAGGGTACGGTGTTTATGAATACTTGCATACCTCTGCAGCACTTAGGAGAGATAAGCTTAGAGAGTTCTCTTTAAAAAAACAAATTTGGAATGAAAACATCCGCATGGAAATGTTGTCAGATGTTTTCACTGCTAAAGTTTTAGCATTTTAATTGTGTTTGTGGTTGACCTCTATGAATTAAAAGTCAATGTACATAACAGAGTATATCATACATTGCACAGTTACTCCTCTACTTCAGTTTTCTGTGTTGTTATGTTTTCTTTCAGTTTTCTTTCAGGGTCTGGGCTCCAGCATTGTGGGAGTCTATTCTTAGAACAATAGCTGCTGGCTAGGTCAAAGCTCTACTCCACTCAAATCAATGCTAATTCAATATTGATAGGAATCTGAAAGTTGTGCATGTAGCTTTTTCCTTCAGTGGCGAGCCAGTGCAGCCTAATGTGTAATGCGATCATGTGGATCAGTGTGTAGGTGCTCTGGCTGATTGTATCTCAGGCTGTCACCTACAGTATATCTCTACCTTTTTTTTAGTTTATCTCTGTCTGTGTTGAAACCACATGAAAAAACAGTTTTTTTCTATACTTGTAAACTTTAGTGAGGATTCCCCTCTTACCCTGAATTAACCCTTTGTTGCTCGGAAGTGCTGCAGGTTATTCCTTTTAATATAGCAAGAAAAGCAGTTACTATAGAGTACATATGAGAAGACAGGTCAGTAAAATGTCCACCCTAAGTCCTCAGAGCCCGTGGTTTTGTTTCAGTTTATTATAATCAGAGTATGAAAATCAGAAAATATTCTCGTTTGGGAAGCTGGAACCAGTGAACTGTTGCCATTTTGGTTAAATAATTGCTTAAACAACTATTTACTTATCAAAATAGTTGCTGATCAAATTTCTCTCAATCGATTGATTGATAATTGATTACTCGTTGCAGCTTTAGGCTGGGTATCATTTGAAAATACTTAATACTAACCTGAGTTTTGGCACAGATACCAAACTATACTTCTTTAAATACCTTTAAATACTTTGAAAAAGTAAGTAAGTTTTCAATGCAAATGTGACTGTATAAAAATACAGTCTGTACAATAAAAGTACTGATGTTCAGTACCCAGCCCTTGCAATATGTTAGGCCAGTGCTTATGCTTACATGAGACCCAAACATCAAATCATTGATTACTTATAACTAAAAATTATCTATTGAATAATTTTTGATTTCTAGCTTTGTGCCAAAATTGAAAAAGCTCTAAAAATCTCTACTCTTGGTACAGTCTTGATACTTCAGAGTGCATTCAAAGGTGTTTTCGATTAACATTGAGGAACATTTCAGGCAATAGTGAGGTAAGCCTGTATGTGGAGGGTGTAGCTTGTGAAGATCTTATTTCTGAGTCTTACAACAGTATTAGGTAATAAGTCTTGTGTGGGAGAGGGGTTAATTGATCCCTGTGAGATGTAAATCTATAGTGTGGGCTATGCCTGCTCTGGTAGAGGGAGGGGAAGAGGTCTTCAGAGATTTGTGTGTGTAGACGTAATGCATATGTGGTTGGTGTATTTGTTAGATATTGATGGGGTGAGTGTTGGCCTTGCTTGCTGGTCTCACTAGCTCAGCAAGATTTAAACCAAGAAACAGGAAGAAATGCACTGGAAGTTTGAGATTATATTTAAAGTGGCGAGTGTGTTTCTTATGTCAGATGTTTATGATATTTTATCAATGTTTCCTACAAGTTTTGGAATGATGTCACCATCCTATTTTCCTTAGATTCTGCTACAATGTTCAGTGTGTTTTGGTGCATTTCAGACAGCAACAAGCCACTTGGCAACTCCCACCCTCCCCCTTCTCACACAAATACACACACCTTCCCCCTGTTGCCATAACAAACAAGGTGGAGATGGTACAACAGGAAGTGTGCCTTTGGACAGGGTGGAGGAATCCGACATGTCCATCATGGAAAACAGCCACAGGCACATGTGGTGATGGGCTTGTGCACAATTGTGTGGTTCATAAACTGTAATCAAATTTCACTTTGTTAACAAGTATATCATGTGACAACATTTTATTGTGGATTGAAGCAGGTTGTGCGCTGTGTAACTTTTGCTGCAGGCTCACACAGTGCAAACTGCAGACAAGTTGGGCTGGATAGACATTAGTTTGATGGCCTCATCTTTTACAGCTGAGTTCAGCAAGTTAGCTCTTGTTTAGCTGAAATAAAATGTGTGCATTTGATTCGTAAGAAAACACAGTATGTCATGGAACTGCACTACACCAATGCTGAAGAGTTAGCCAACATGATCAAAACTACATAGTCTTAAAGCATTCAATTCAAATTCACATGCATTTCCGGTATGTTGAATGTGTAGCTTGTTTAGGTTTTTTTTCATTTTCAGTCTTTTAAATTTAGTTTTTGATTTGTGTTTCTCTCAACAGGGCTGAGAAAACAGAAGTGCTGAGTGATGACCTCCTACAGGTGAATATGATATTCTCTTTTATTACTGTTCATGTAAATAAATGGTTTGGATGCCTCAGACACAGTCTGAATGTCTGTTGAAGCAATGAAATATTTCATGCTATAAAAACTTGATGACATGTATTGTGGGCCGCAGTTTCAAAAAATCGTATCAACAGTGCTGGTATGGTGTTTACTGCCTTTAAATTATGCCTCAATATCAGACCATCATTGGTATCCAACTGCTTATACTATTCTGGGGTTTAATGCTCAGCCACTACCTAGGGTGTTAAGATACATCACAATATTTCGTGCTATGATGACATGCATCGTGGACAGCAGTTCCAAAAGAATTGCATAAACTGGCAGCTGTAGCAGGTATGAGTGGTGTGGTGTGGAAGTGTAATGGTGTTTACTGCCTTTCTTCAAAGCCAGACCATCATTGTTCTCTCTCACTTCTTTTATTTGCGCTGCCTAGTGAGGCATAATAGCATCTTCTGCTAACTTTTTTGCAAACCTCTAAATATCACTTCACCTTGTAAAATGTGACTGAGCAGCAACATTAACCACATTAACCACAGTCTATTTGTGGCAATCTAATGAGATTGTTAGTTCAACAAGTTCAAACGGTTTGCTTTTCTATCTTGATGAAGACATTCTCATTTAGACATTTTTATTCTTCTATTTACTTTTAAGCCAACGGGGATCTGTTGGCAAAATAATCAGATTTTTTTTTCATGTAAAATATTAGGAATCTAAAACAAATCTAAAAATGGTGAAAGTTGGGGAAAGTTGAAAACACATTTAAGTATGGATTTTTCTGTACTATAATAGAGTAGAGTAGAGTTGTTGCATCAAACTATGATCATATACCACGTGTATTATACTGAATCATGAGCTGACTGTATCATTGCACCTCTAGAAGCTAGAGCTGGCACTAAATGTGAACAGGTTGTTGTAACTGTGTAATTTAGTATCTGTCAGGGTTTTATGTCCTCAGGTGTCTAACACCACCTTATTTTACACCACTGTATCTCAGTACAAAAACTGCTCTTCTTTTAGAAATTGTTTTCTGGAAGAGTAAAACAGGGAAGTAATCAAAGGACTTACAAGTTCTCCATAAAGGCTCTGTTAAAGCCATCGTGCTTTAACAGTTGTTGATGCCAAGTCTCTCTGCAGTTTAGAGTACAACTGCTGGCATTACAACATTCCTCTTGGGGGCCTTTCATTCAGTAATGACTTGCCAGCTCAGGGGTTTGGCAACTGTAGGAAAAGTGCCTCAAGGTTTTCCACTCAAGGCAAATCCTGGCAATGTTCTGTTATCTTGAAATCATACTGGATGTATGCTGTGCATTATGTGCATATGTGTGTGTATGTGTGTGTGTATTGGGGGGATGGGAGCACTCTGGCTAGTGAAGCTGTGAGATCACTGCTTGGAAAAGAGTGTGAATAAATACAAGAGAAACTGAGAAAGACAGAGCATTTTTGCAGAAGAAAGGAGCTATTGTGGAAAGAAAGTAAAGGTGAAGTTAAAAGCCCTCTTCAACTCTCATTCAGTCATAGAAGTCATAGTTTTATGACATGCAAGCAGTGAACTATGAACCCTGGGTGGTTCGCGCACATACAGTAACACACAACACAAATACTTAGCAGTGAACAAATTGAATAAATATTATTAACTAATACATGTTGCCAGTTTTGCTGTAATCAAGACAAACATTTGAGGCTTGGTTTTTGCTTTAACAGTGATAATAGTTGAATTTAGGCATATATGTGCTATTGTCCCAAAAGCACAGAGCACAGACTGACCCAACCCTTCCAGAGAATGCTTTCTCTCGTCTTTGGTCCGTGTCCTGAACGACAGGAGCTTTGTGCTGTGTTAGACATTCCTTTAGCTCCAGCTCTCAGTGAGGAATGTGATTGTCAGGCGATCAGCATAGTGGAAGTGGCTTGGATGTCTTTTGGCAAAACAACTTGAGCTCCAAGTTGCCTGTCAGAATCTGTGTTTTACCAGTACACATGCTCCACACAGTCCATTTTCAGATATGCTCACTGATTACAGTCATCTCTGTAAAATGTGCAGCTCACAGTTTACTGACATAGTCCAGTGAATCAGTGCTGGCATTTTGATTTAATCACACAAGCTGGAAAAGTTTTTCACTCTTTCCAAACATGAGCAGAGAAAGAATAGTTTTTCCTCTCCCTTTTTGTCCTGTTCCCCCCACCAGCACACCCCCACGCCCCCTGCTCTATACAGTCCAACTTGAAATTTGACACTTTGATTTCCATGGTGTCGTAGTAGCTCTTTTTCATTTTTCCATAGTCCTTTTGCATTGGCCAAGGCATTTATCTTGTTTGGACACGTCCTGCCTCAGTGGGAGAGTTGAGGAGGCTGTCAGACTGGATTGTATTGCTGCCTGCCTGGCCTCATACTGGGGAGAGAGTCAGGCTGGAACTGGTCCCATCTCCGTATTTGAATACAACCAAGGATACACAATAGACAGTTATTGTTGTGGATAATGAAGCATACCCATATCTGATACTGTATGTTAAATAGGTATCTGTTAGCTAACCAGCTGTTGAGCCAAACAGAAAACTCAAGAATGGGTTTTCATTGTCGGTGAGAACATCGGCTCAGTCTGACATTTTGGGAAATACGCATATTTGCTTTCTTTGCAAGGGTTGGATGAGAAGATTGATACCACTGTCATATCTGTACGGTAAATAAAAGTAAAGTTAGCCTAGCTTAGCATAAAGACTCAAAACAGGGGAAAACGAGCCTGACTCACAGTAACAAAATCCACCTACCAACACCTCCAAAACTCACTAATTAACTCGTTATATCTCGTTTGTAATGAACAAAATTGAAGTGTAAAAATGACACACTGTGGTTTCATGTGCTGGACTATTTCTTGGCCAGGGCAGTAACTTGTGTTTGCCAACCAAAAAAACGACTGCAAGAAGTTACTATAATCCCAGCCAAGAAATTGTCTGGCACATAAACCCCATAAAACGGCAAATTCTCATTTTTACAATTCGGTTTTTGTATGGCTTAAATAAATAACATGCTAATTTTTGAGCTTTAGAGGTGCTGGAAGGCTGATTTTGCTTAGTTAGCTAGGCCAGCTGTTTCCCCCTGATTCCAGTTTTTATGCTAAGCTAAACTAATTGGCTTTATGGCTTCATATTTAATGAACTGATAGACAGATTGGTATCAATCTTATCTAACTCTCAATAAAAAAAGAGAATAAGTGTATTTCCCAAAATGTCCAACTACCCCTTTTAAGCAAACATGACTATTCAGACCATTGCTACATTTAAATCCTGTTTCTGCTCTGTCATCAGCCAACCAGCAACTCAGCTATCCTTCCAACAAGGTCAGCCAGCTAGTAATCTGTCAGCCAGCCAGCCCATCAGTCAACCAGCTATCCAGTCAGCCAAAGTAGCTCCAAGCCAGAAAACAAAACTGTATCCGCCTGCTCGGTTCCTCTGTGACTCACTAGACGTTCCACATTTTCTGCTGTGGCAGGTCAGAGGTCACCTGCTTGTTGTGTTTGCTGCTTTCATTTCTGTCTGGAAAAAAAAGATGGCAATAACTGGCCTGTAAAACCTTTGGACAACTCCCTAACTGGAGAGGTGGGCGGAAGGGATAGTCTCTGTTCTGATAATCGTCAAAGTGTGTTCTCATCTGTGCCCATGATCAGGGAGTTTTCCTGGTTTTTTTCTCCCTTCAGCTCTGACTTAATTTTGTCAGGGTGTTTCTGTGTGTGTGTGTGTGTGTGTGTGTGTGCATGAGTCTGTTTCCTTAATTGAGTTTCTCCCTGAGGCCAGATCTCAGAAAAGTAAATTAGGCTTCTTGAAAATTGAGACTGACTAATTGAACGTTGAAGATGTAAATGCCAGAAATAATCACCAGACTTATTTTTTAGTGGAATATCTGTACATTCCTGTAGATGGAATATTTTTTTTATTGAAGATGAGTTTAACTATTTTCAAAGTGGCAAACTGATAAAAACAACATCTCCTATTGATGCTCATTATTAAATCTAGCTCCAGTTTGCATTTGAGTCATTGAGCTAAGCCTCTGATTTTCTAAAAAGAATTTACCTGGTGATCTTTGTAAAATCGTGAAGGCGAACTCTCTCAGGCATGCTTCAAGTCACTACAAGTGATAAAGGAATAATTTCACAGTATTGAAATGAACTTAAACCACTGGCTGCCTGGAAGATAGAAAATCAACCTGTAAAATGTAAAAATATTGGAAAGAAACATCAATATATACCACCATGACTAATCATATTTCCAGAGGAAAAAGGGGACTGGAGCATACCGATTAATTCACAGCCTTTAATTGTGTAAACAGACTAATGTCTCAACACTACTGTGTCTTCATCAGAGTCGAAGTGGACAAAGACATGAGGCAAACAACATTTATAGTCAATCTAGACCAGGTGTACAATTGCAATTGGATAATTGGTTGAATATGGTTTTAAATCTATTGGATAATGAATCAAAAGGTGGGAGTTGCTATAGTCAGTGTCCAAGTGCCACACCCCTAACACCATGTCAGAAACAAAAGAACATGGGCCTCTCTTAAAAATACAAAGATAAAAGTACAAAAAGTACAAGTGCAAACATCCGTCAAGTGTGACAAATTAGAGGAAACACAACAAATTCAGTTCTTGATTTATGCCAAAGGGTTCCAATGTGTTCACAGTGTGAATCCAATATGCTTCTCTGCAGAGCAGTGAGTTGATGATGTGACCAGTGTTGGGTAGTTTTCTAGTGTCAAAATGAACCAGTCTTTCTTTCACATTGCGGCAATGTTTAAACATGATCAGGGGAGGGACATAGCTGATATTATTTAGAGATGGGTCACTTTTGAGGACATTTCAATGTTTAAGGATAATATTTCTGACCCTGCCTGCCAGAATAGAGTACTTGGTAAAGAAATCTGTGATCTGTGAGGAAGTAGTGGTATCACTAGTTTTCTTAACTAACAAGGATTCCCTTTCTGTATGATAGCAGATATATGATGTATGGTAACCTGTATGCTGGAAACGCTCTTTCATTTCAACAGCTTTAGACTGGAAATCTGTAACAGTGCTGCAGTTTCTGTGCAATCTTAAGAATTGGCCAATAGGAATGTTGCGAATGAATTGGATGGTTACTCTCAGCTTTTAGAAGAGTGTTTCTTCTTAGGGGTTTACGATAGATTGTAGACTCAATAGTACTGTTGTTTCCCTTGTAAAGTGTTAGGTCTAGAAAGTAAACAAAGGTTTCATGCTGTTCCATAGAAAGAAAGAAAGATAGTTAGTAGTAGAATTTATGTATTTCAGAAAATCAGACAGCTCTATGACCATGATATCATCAATGTATTTTTTCCACAAAGCAGTCTTGTCATAATAGGAATATAGAAAATAATAATAGGAACACTGTCAGAAATGACTGACTGACAGAATGTCTGATTTTCTGAAATACATAAATTGTTGTAATTGTTTAAATTACGAAAAAGAAAAATAGAGATGCAACTTGGAAAATTAGCTAAAAGTCTTGCTTATCCAGTTTCAAACAGAATATTTTTTCCCCAAAGTTGTTATAATAGTCTTCAAGGATTCTTGAGACACTTTCAGAACAGCAGAACGACCCTCTGGGTTTTTCAAAGATCGTTGGGTGATTATATTTTGAAAAATCTGATGCTTAGCTCTGTGACTCATGAGCCTTAACTGTGGCTAAATTAAATCTATATCAACCGCATAACAATGTGGGTCAAGAGAAGCAAACAACTTCGAGAAGGATATTTAAACTCTGAGACATTTCAAATGTGAAATGTGCAAAACAGACTTCAATATCAAAGACATGATTTTTTTTATACTCTCCGGGGTCTTTTGGTGTACACTCACTGAAAATGCTTTCAATCAACAGAGACAATGCGATCACCCAGTGCCTCCAGTCTGCTGTGCCGCCCACACTGCAGTCACTTGGGCCTCATTCTCTCCTTCTTGGCAACAAGTGTTAGAAGTCTGGATCCAATCGAGCTGTCACCAGATAGAGCTAGACTTCCATGCATTAATCAGAGTTGGGGATCAGCTGAATGATGAGCGAATCAATTGGATCCAGGCGAGGTAGCCAAGTCCAGCTGTGGTCTGGCATGGAGCAACAGCTGCAGGAAAGAGAGAGGAGAGGGAGGAGGACAGACTCACATGCTGTAAAGAGCAAATTAGGGAGGATAAAAGGGAAGGATAAGGGAAGAAGACCAAGATGGGGATCAGACAGCAAATGAGGGGCCCTCAGATGTAGTAACACAGTTGGATGTTTACACTGAAACAGGAAGAGGAAGTGAATACTTAGATGACAGTCAGCTTACTGGGTGCAAAATCAGTGTGTGTGCGTGTCCGTTCTATTCTTGGATCCCGCTACCACTAAACTTCAGCCACAGCAGCACTTAGTTCCAAATTGTGAAATAAAGGCATGGGGTTTTCACTGTTTGGCCTCATACGAAACCTGTCTGTTTTTTGAAATACCACAGACAATTTGAACTTATTTAATTTGCTGCCGTTTGGTTTTAAAGACCGCACAAGTGTTTGTGTGTGTTTTTAACAGTTTAACTATAAAACTTTACTTCAGACCCTTTTCCAAAATATATCAGTTTTTAGTCACTCACTTATTTTTTTGTCAAAGTTATGTTATCACCACATGTTTGTGCAACTGGGAGCAAGAACTGTTCAGAAAACTCTCTCTAGTGGTGTATTTACAACCTGACGCTGGATGAACCATCTGTCTATCAAAGTCTTACCTTGCGACGCAGCTGCATTTGCAAGATCACACGATCACACAAGAATCCTCATAGGACGCTGATAGGTCGGGACACAAGCGCGTAACTTGAAACCTTACGAGATGGATTGTCGCTTGATCTCGTGATGCGTAGCAAGGTAAGTGCATTCAAGAACACTCTGAGATCACAGAGTTGGTTGCCGCTCAGCAACCTTTTTGATGTAAGCCAATACAAAATGTACTTGTCAAAACGGTCCTCTCACATCAAGGTTCTTTTAGTAGCTGTTTTGAAGCTTTTGATCATATCACCTGGTCTTCATCGGCAGATGGAGTTAGCCCAGTTGGCTTAAGAGTTGACTTTCAGAGTTCATTCTTGACCTTGGAAACAGTGGTTGATAAAACAATTCCACCTCAAGGACCATAAAGTAGCTGTTTTGGAGATTTTGATCAAATGCTGTCAACAGCTGTTTCCAAAGTCAATAATGAAGCTTGAGTTCTAAAAAATTTCTTTTTACAGTGTCATCGTTTCCTTGTCGTTTGTATTTTGGCTTTGTAGCATACAGTGTTTTACAGCAGTCAACTAATTCACCAAAGTTTTCTGCTGCATTACCATGTGATGATAATGTAACTTTTACAAATAAAATAAATTATTTGTTAAAGAGTTAAAGTATTTTTTGTGAAGGATTGACTATCTCAGGAATGTTTTAAGTCTCTACAAGTGGTGAAGGAATAATTTCACCATAGTTAAGTGAATTTAAACCACTTGCTGCCTGCAAAGTAGAAAATCAACCTGAAGAATGGGATACAGCAATGTAAAATGTACACTGTTTGTAGTTAAAGGGGTTAAATATGCAAAACCACAAGAAGGCCCCTATAATACCTTTTTTTTGAAGTATGACTAGTAGATCAGGCCACCATCAGGCCTGCAGTCAGAATGATTGATGTGTTCATCCTTGATCGTATCTCTGCATTGAGTCTTTATGTGTCGAGACAAACGTTCCCTGTTCTCAGTAAAGATCACAATCCATCAGTCTGTATAACTTACCTGCCATGTTTCCCTCCATCTGGCTGTCAGTGCTGCCTGTTGTAATAACGCTGAGGAACAGACTGCAACACGAGCTAGACAAACAGCATCTTCCATCATCGTTCGATAACAAGAGCAGGATGGAAAGTTTAGAGATGGATGTTGGCTACTGCGGCATCTGTGTTTTGATTTGTTGCTCTCACCTGGTTTGTTTCTTTCGAACAGGAATATGTGCGCTCGGACGATGAAACTGTCACTACACAAGCTTCTTTCATCCTGTTTTAAATCAGTCAACTGAACTCTGCTCACTGTAGGCCTGTTTTGTTTGTTCTGATTTTATGACATTGCATTGCGTGGGTTGTGTGTGTGTGTGTGTCTGTGTGTGTGCGCAGATTGAGAGGCGGATGGAGCTGGTGCGTTTGGTGTCGCACAACACACACAAGAGGCTGGTGTCCTGTCTGCAGGGTCAACTGGGCACAGACACTGAGAAGAGACATGTAAGAAGCACTCCATTTCTCTTTATCACTTGTTTGTTCACCAGCTGCACTTTGTGGAAACTCACAACTGAACACACCTTCATACCTTGTGCTTTTGTAAACTTATTATTGAAGCACAACAGCAACAAGCCACAGAGTCAGGATCTCTAGCAACACCTTTTACATTTGTTCTAAGAAAGATGTCTGCACAGAATGTAACTCATACAGGAATTAAATAAGGATGAATCACTAACATCACTGTCAGCATTAGCGAGGCCATGCTATCTTTTGCTATGAGCACATAACATCTCCTCTTATGTAACACATAGATATGAGAGAGACTCAGGAGAAAAATATTCCGCACTGGCAACCTGCCAGTTTCTCTGTTACTACCACAGCCACACAAACACACATGCAGGGAATCACAAATCTACTGTGGAATGACTGTTATATGCTATTTTATCACACGTTTATATTGATTTGTCACTTAAATCATCAAAATGCATGCTTGACATGCCTGCAGATATGATAAAATAATAAATGAGCAATGTTTCTTTAGAAAATATTTAATTGCCTGAATCCTAGATGCTGATCATGAGGTTGTCTTTGCGCTGTTTGTTCAGTTAAGCCAAATCCAAATCACAAAAGCAAACATATTAAGACGAAGAGACAAGCTGACATATCATAGAAAGTGTTTCTAGTATTTTTTGCTCTAGTTCTATCCCAGTAACTACTTTATCTGCTAAATTCATTTTGCTGGTCTGCTTACGTTTGCCCTTCCTCAGAAAAAGCTGCCCCTGACGATGCTATCCCAGGCAATGCAAGAGGGAGGCGGTCAGCTGGGGGACGAGAGTCTGATCGGGTGAGATGGAAAACTTAACCGCAAGACATGAACACATGCAAAACCAGTTTCAGAAGCATTTAAGAGGATATATTAAAAGTAATTATTGGAGTGAAAGGAGTGCAAAGGGTCCAAAAAGGAGCTCATGTTTTTTTTTATCTTTACATGATAATTTTTCTCCCTGTGAGGAATGTAGGGGTGACTGTCATATTCATATACACCCCTGCATGTGTGTTTGTGTGTGTGTGCCAACAGCAAGATGATGGATGTGTGTGGAGAAGCAGAGACCAGGTTAGCCACCGAACTGATGCAGCATGAAATGCAGATTGAGAAAGACATCTTGGATCCTCTCAACCAGCTGGCAGAGGTAAAACGCACACACTGTCACCTTCTACCCTTCATACTGCCTGTTGGAAATTTGTGTTGTTTGTGGCCAAGGATGCTATTTTTTGAATTCACCCTGCTTTATGTCTGAGACAAACTACATTCAGTACACTTGTACAGTCATATCCTGTGTTTAATCTCACGATTGTGCCAAAGTCTCCATGTCCTTTGGCATCTTTTTGTGTTATACTACCATTCTGCATGATTCATATGAGAAAACTTTCTCACGGGAAAGTATTTCCCTGTGCTTATTTTGACTGTGTTTACTCATGTTGTGATCCACACTGTTTCTCTGACAGGTGGAGATTCCCAATATACTAAAACAGAGGAAGCAACTTGCCAAGCTGGTTCTGGACTATGACTCAGCCAAGACGAGGTATGCTTGCTTATACTCACACAGTTTTGTAATGTTATGGTCTGTAACGTCTTCATCAGATTTGCGTTACCCACAAATCTTAACATTAAGTGCAGACTTGCCCTTTTTTTTTTTTGCATGTTGGACTTTTTGAAAATGAGTTTAAAAGTTGTCTTAGCCTAAGTGCAAACAAAACATAAGTTTGCATCTGTGATGCAGGGTTAGTAAAAAAAAAGTAAACTTGTCAAATCAGATAAACTCATGCTCAATGTTGACATACGTGTGTAATAATTTCTTGGACTGCAGGTGGTACCAGGCAACAAAGTCCAACAACCAGGCCATGGCAGCTAAAGCCGACTCTCTCAAAGATGAGATGGACGAGGCTCTCAATAAAGTAGAAATATGCAAGGTATTTTTATATTTAAATTTCTCTTGCAATGCATATCTTTTTGATTTACCATTTAAAATGACATTTATGATATAAAATAACATTTTGTCACACAGCAGAACAATGCAATCCTAATTACAGTGTTGTCAGTATGCTGTATGTTCAGTGTTTAACGGAGACATGTTTAAACTAATAGCTGTACATTCCAGCCAGGGTCTCTTCATCAGGTTAGGATCATATCTAATGAACTGGCTGGACAAAGGAGGCCTTGTAACAGGAGTGGATCAAGAGCAAACATGCTATGCACATTATTAGGATCATGTAATTAAAGGGTCATCGCTTTGTCATCTGGAGGTCATCTGTGTCTTAATGAAAAGTTGCTTTGTAAAGTGGAGCAGAAGATTTAGAGTTGCCATCATGGAAACTTTTTTTTTTTTCATCCCACAGGACCAGCTCTCTGCAGACTTGTACAACTTTGCCTCCAAAGAGGGAGAGTATGCACAGTATTATGTCATGGTAGGTGCGCTTTGGTTTTGTGTAAATGACCTGCAACTAAAAATGGAAATGTGATGCAAATATTCCACTACAACAGCAATATTTGATGACACAGAATGATTACCTGCTTCCCCGTTTGCCAAAGAATTGTGTGTGTGATTTGTGTTCATGTATTCCAGTTATTAGAGGCCCAGGCAGACTACCACAGGAGGTCTCTGGCAGCTCTGGAGGGAGCTATACCCACCATCCACTTACAGCAAGGTAAACAGCAAAGCATAAATCAGACATTCATTAAATTTGTAAACAGAACAAGAAAGCATCAACATTGTCTCTCCCCTTTTACTTCCTCATTAAACCCCAATATAGTCGTAGAGCTGACATGCATCTGTGTCCAAACCCAACAAGCTTGTTATAGCTTGTTGGTTTGTACCTGTTTTGGTTTACTGCACTAATAAAGTAAACAGAAACAGATCTAGCACAATGGAAGCAGAGCATTTCACAATTTCCAGATTTTCTACCTTTATCGCAATTGCAGTGGGAAAGGAAGTTGCATATTTTAGCTTTAAACTCTTAAATATGTCTGAGATGACAATCTTTTATTTCTATCATAAAAGTGCTCAAATTTTTCCCAGGCTCTGTGAAATCAGGATGAGAGCTCATTTATCTTAGTTATCTGATGCCACATCTGCTTTTTCTCTGATCCTGATAAGTGAATTACTAAAATCTCAGATGCACAAATACTGTTCAGCAGACTGAGGAGCAAAGTTAGTTACTTTCACATGAAAGAAAATGACTGAAATCACATCTAATCACATCAGTTTCTGTCTACGATGTGCAGAATAAGTCGACTAAGATTAGCACAAAAAAACTCTGATGGAGTACCTCTCCTCTAGACTCTTGGATGGAGAAGCCGGCGTTTGGCACGTTCCTGGAGGAGCACCTGAAGAGGAGTAACCGTGAGATCGCTCTGCCCATAGAGGCCTGCGTCATGATGCTGCTGGAGACCGGCATGAGGGAGGAGGTACGGGTGTACTGATAGAGGGAGGAGAGAGGGAGACGATGAGAAACTTTGGTAAAATAGGGCAGAGTTGAAAGTTAATTGATCAGGATTAGAGCATAAATTGCAACCTTAAAACTTAACTGCTTCTCTCTGTTGGAGTTGGAGGGAGATGTGGGTCAGGGCCAAGGTTAGCCTTGGGACTGCAGGATTAAGCACTGTGTGTGTGTGTGTGCAGGCATCTGTTATCCATTAGTATGTTCACCATTGCACTCTTCAAATGAAACCTTATCACTGGACTCCCCAAGGTGCACAATTTAAGACATTTTTATAAATGGAAACAAAACTCTGGCTGTATGTCTGTCTGCTACTCATCCTGAAAGACCCACATCTCTATTGGTAATACAAACAATTCCTCTCTTTACTTTGGTGAATGGCATGCTTTTTATGCTTTACTTCTCCTTTCCTGTTACCAACCCAGGCGCACTTCTTTAATTTTAGGATGGAAACCAGTCTGCCGTACCTGTTGAAAAAAACAATGTTCAGCCGTTTTTTCTACATGCTCCTCGCAGGGTCTCTTCCGAATAGCTGCCGGAGCTTCAAAACTGAAGAAGCTGAAGGCGGCGCTGGACTGTTCCACCTCGCAGCTCGAAGAGTTCTACTCTGATCCCCACGCCGTTGCTGGTACAACCTCTTCTACAAATCTACAAAAAGTGAAACCATCTGGTCCACATCATTTTCTAATAGCTTTTCTCTCATGTGTGTGTGTATATTTTTGCACACAGGAGCCCTGAAGTCCTACCTCAGGGAACTTCCTGAACCTCTAATGACTTATGGCCTGTACGACGAGTGGACGCAGGCCTCCAAGTAAGACAGTACACACACATAGAAACGACTCTTTTAATACCCTGTAAAACACACTCACTCAGTGCTAATAAGCATTAAAGACACACCTGAAGCAGCATGTGCTCACAGGCTGCTTCAGATATTCTGATACTTATGTAACAGGCAAATATTTTGTGTGTGTGGTTTCAGTGTTCCTGACCCTGACAAGAGGCTTCAGGCCTTATGGGTGACATGTGACCGTTTGCCAAAGACTCACAAAGCCAACCTCAGGTAAGAGCATCTTCTATTGTTTTCTATACATGTTGTATAAGGCACTCCGATGATGCAATACTTCACCCTGTTGTTGCTACAGTAATACAGTGTCTACACAGAAAGCGTGGCATGAGCAGCACATTTAGCAGAGCAGCAGCAGCAGCAGCAGCAGCAAGTGCTCCATCTGTGTGTCTACACAGGAGGCACAAGCCAGTACGCAGACTGTGTAGACAGCTGGATTGATTAACATAAATACTGTTACTACACAGCCACACAGTGTTAGACTGAGTTTCTAAATTCAGAAACAGAACTGAATGTGTAGAGTTCCTTTCTGTTCTGTTTTTCACTTTCATAATTGATACAGCAGATTTTTAACAAGTCGAAAAACAGAAACCAGTCTTACTAGAGGTCATTCCGATGCTTTATTAGAGCACTCATTGCTGCTTAAATTTTTTTTCAGAGTTTTCAAGTTTTCAGCTTTTTTACTGACACTACTCGTGTCCATACTAAGGCCGTCCCTCCGCTTTAACGGATCACAAGCTCTGCTTAGAATATCAGTTAGCCTGTTATGAAAAACAGCTGCAGACGCTTGGAGAGTGTAAAGCAAAGTTTCTGTTGCAGGTATCTGGTGAAGTTTCTGGCCAAACTGGCTCAGGACAGCGACGTTAATAAGATGACTCCTAGCAACATCGCCATAGTCCTGGGGCCCAACCTACTCTGGGCAAAGACTGAGGGGTGAGAACGTTTTACGCTCTTCACTTCATATTTCTGAGTACAAAGTGAAGCTTGGGTTGATCAAGCTGACTGACCTTCCTCCCTTCCCTGTCCGTCCGTCTGTGGTTGTACTCAGGACTCTGGCGGAGATGGCAGCAGCTACATCGGTCCATGTGGTCGCCATCATCGAGCCCATTATCCAGCATGCTGATTGGTTCTTCCCTGATGGTAAAACATATCTGTTTGGTGTATTTCCAATAACACTTCTTCTCTATGTGTTGCATAAAAGAAGGAAAATAAAGTTAAGCAGAAAAGGAGACACAACTTAAGTAGATGATTTAGAGAGAAATACAGCTATTATCTACATGTTGTTTGGTGTTGTATTTCCTGATGATAACTGCCCAAAACAAAGAGTATGTGGTGTTTTTTCTCAATATATTGAGTGCTGCTAGAGCAGAGTTTAGAAGCAGAAAATCTTTTAATCATTAAAAAAAAAAGTTAAAAAATGGTTAAATTTTTGATGTTTTTTGCCCACCAAATGCAAAGTAATGCAAAGTAAATTAAAATATTCTTTACAACAAAAAACAAACTAAAAATAGTTGAGAAAATGGCCTCACCACAAGGTCCATTTAGGAGCTTTCAGTCATCTCACTTGACCTCCATCATCAGATTAAGTTTGCCCAGTTTTCATGAAATTGTAGATGTTTGATTTTCCTTTTTTTTTGAGCACTTTAATGACCTCTCATCCATGTTGGCTATAAAATTCTCATAACATCTACAATTCAATGACATCTGGGCAAACCTAATCTGCTGATGAAGGTCATATAATGTGATTGAAAGCTCCAGAACTCTGACGCTCTGATGATATTTAGCAGTGTATGTATGCAAGCATTGGAATATCATTACCATTAATGTAATCTTCATCAATCTCCTCTCTATTTGCTTCCCACCTTCTTCCGTACAGAGGTGGATTTCAACGTGTCGGGCATGTTTGCCATGCCCACCCACCCAGCAACCCCGGACCCTGAACCCGGCCTGGAGAGGAAACGCCCCGGCAGCCTGGTGGGGCAGGACGGGGACAGTCACACCCCCCGTAAAGACAGGTACCTGTCCCGGCCCAACCTCAGCCTCAGCCTGCCCCTCACCCTCCCGTCACGTCCCAAGACACTGAGCAGGCAGGAGTCGCGGGGTCCGGCAGTGTCGGCCCTCTATGTAGTGGCCGACGAGTCCATCACAGTCACTGAAACGCCCACTGAAGATCTGCCCAGTCCAGACTTCAAAGCTGTGCAGTAGTCCAATGTAGCTCCCATGAATCCACTTGCTGATAAGTAAAAGAAGGGAATGATGTTTTGTGTGATTTTTACACCTCATTTCTGTCATGTTTAGGTAATTTCAGCACAAACTAATCACTTACAGTGTGTTTTCCTCCAGGATGGTACAGAGAATGTTGAAAAAATGAAGCGGGAGACATTTTGAACATTTTGCAATATTGTTGGGATACCACTTCTTGTCTAGACTTATAATTCTCTTGTGTTACTCTTGTGTACTCTTGTGTTATCTCCTTTATTTCCAATTAAAGCTTAGGTCACCCTGTAGGTTGCTGGTTTTATGTTTTGTGTGGGCTTCCTCTTTTGCATTTTGTTTGTATGGTGTGGCGTCTGTCTCTTCTGTCCCTGCAGTGACGTCGCAGTTCAAAGTTGTTCTATTTAAAAGGTCACTGTCATGTGGTTTTATGTCCTTTTTTGGGTTCTTCTTTCTCGACTGGTTTCATTTAACTCGGGAAGTGAGTCTCTTTCTGCCTCTCGCACCATCTCTCTCTCTCTCTGTCTCTTTTTCTGTCTCTCTCGGTCTCTTGCTCTTTCACTCTGTCAGACGGTGTGTGGTTTGCCCTCCTGAACTCTCTCCCCTCTCCCCCCCTCCCTAGCACTGTTAACAAACAGCCGGAGCCCACCCCACGTAGAGCCAGCACTGTAAATAGAAAGCAGCCACAGCTAACCTCACCCACCTTCCAACCCCCACTGCCCCCTCTGGAAGCTACCCAGCCTGAGCCCCAGCCCCAGGCTCTGTCCCCAGCTACAGAGGCTGAGCAGCTTGGCCTGAGTGGTGCTGGTGGTGCTGCTGGTGGTGGTGTTGGTGGTCTGGGTGGTGGGGTCCAGGTAGCCACTGTGCAACCTCAGGTTGTAACCCAGCTCAGCGCAGAGGAGAGCAGGTAAGGAGCGAGCTGAGGTAGCAACAATACTCCACCGCCTGCTCGCAGCCAATCAGCCAATCCGGAGCTCACCCGCCCTTTATGTTTGTCCTGTGTTTGATTGGTTGTTTTTTATAAAGTCATAAAATATGAAAATCATTGTCTATAATATCATAAATTTGGCTTCATTCTAACAAATTAAGACTGTAATGCAACAAAAATCATGTGATGCTTTGTTTACAGGCGACCTTTATCCTCCCCCCTGCTTGTTGTGATGATTGACCAAACTCGGACCATTTTTAAAAATATACTCGCCTTCCTTCCTGCCCACCTGTCAGTGTGTCTGTCTGGATATTTGACTACTTTGTGGCATCGTCTGATCTTGCATGCAGCACATTACCAACCTTAGTTCAGCCTCTTTGAACAAACTTGTTTTCTGATTTTGCATCCTGTTCTCTACTCTTTATATTGTTTTGTTTTTATGAGTCATTCCTCATGTGATAACCTCCCTCGCCCCAGTGTAATTAGTTTTGTGTGTCATGCATGAGCTCTTGCACCGATGTAGCACTTGTTCATTGAATATATATCACAGATGAACATTTGGATCTGTTGTATTTCCACAGCCCAGCCCGCGAACTCATGTCCACCCCACCTCCCCAGAGGAATGGTTCAGTCAATCTTACAGTAGGAACCCAGCACTCTCAGGGTGGGTCCAGGGGGCCCAGTCCACACATGGTCCGCAGAGGTGAGAGAATGTACATTTCTTCATTCATTTTTTGTATCATTAATATCGATAATGTCATGTATTAAATGTTAAAATCCCTCTGAAGGCACCAAGAAGCAAGCCCCAGCCCCGCCCAAACAGGCCAGCCCCTTCGCATCCCAGTCCAGTATCCAGGCACCCGGGTCCCCTCATCACCCACCCATCACCCCACGACGCTACACTGTCAAAGAAAACCCCATCCACGCCCCGAGCCACCCACCCCCGCAGCCTCCTCAACCCCACCAGGCCCAGGGGGAGTCGGAGCCCTCTCCTCCCAGCACTCCAACCCCTCCAGACACTCCGCCTCATGATGGACCCCATTCCAACCCGTTGTCTGCCCCCCACTATGGATCTCTCCCTCGCCCCTCTAGGCCGGCTCCCAGGCCACGACCCCGACCCAGCATGCCGCCGCCCCCGCAACCTGCAGGAAGTGACAATGATAGTGGCATCTGCAGCTCCGCTTCCAAGATCATAACAGGTAAAATGCCTGTCCCCTGTGCCTTACAGATCCTGTTTTTCAATATTTTTTTATAGTAATACATTGTCAGGGATAGCCAAGTGTAGTTAAAAATCAGATTTAAAGGATAGGTTCACAATTTTTCAAGTCTGTCCTAAAACAATAGTGTCAAAATGAACATTGACAAATGTTTTTCTTGCTGTAATCATTCCTCCTGTTCATACTAGCCATTAAGAGATAACTCCATGCTGTATTTCTGTAATTTGTCTTTCTTGTTCTGTTCTGTACACACAACATATTGCATGTCTGTCTGTCCTGGGAGAGGGATTTCTCCTCTGTCTTTCTTCCTGAGGTTTCTTCTATTTTTTCCTCTTAATTTTTTTTTTTTTTTCAGGGAGTGTTTCTTTTTTCAAATTGAGGGTCTAAAGACAGAGGATGTTGTTTTGCTGTACAGAGGCAAATTTGTGATTTGTGATATTGGGCTATACAATAAAATTGACTTGACTTGACCTTTGAATTGCACCTCCAATGAAGGAGATGGGGGACAAAATCCACAGCCCTCCCTCTGTGCAAAAATGTCTGTAAAAGTTTATTTGAAGCTAATATGAGGGTTCGGCTGTCCAAATTAGTCAAAGTAAGTCAATATCTTTCAAAGTTTCTGTCTTTTTAGTGCCAAATTTCACTGCAGTTGAACAGGAAAACGCTGTACAGACACAAAGGATTTTTTCTACTAAAAAGACTATAACTGTGAAAGGTATCCTCTTTATTTGACTAGCTCAGATGGCTAAAGCCTCATATCTTCAAATAAATACTTTTTTTAATCTAAATGGGACTATGGATTTTCTCCCCCATCACTTACATTATAAGCACATTTGGAGGGAATCTTCTCATGGTCAGTATGAACAGGAGGAATAATTACAGTGAACAAAACCTATTTCAGTGTTCATATGGGCACCTGACTGCTGTTTTAAGACAGACTTGAAAAACTGTGAACTTATCCTAAAATGTGCCAAGCAGCAAGAAAGAAGGATAATAAAATTTCAGTGTACTTATACGCCAACAAAAATATTGCTGCAAGAAGCCTTTCTACATGTGTGTGTTTGTGTGCACAACAGGTGTACTGTATGATCGCATTTTTCCAGTGGAAACTCATCTAACTCCAAATAGAGAATGATATTTGGTCACTTGCTGTGGCGCACACATTACACAAGACAGACAGTCAAACAATAAAGGAGTTCTCTGTTTTTGCAGCGAGCAGGTATTTTAATAAAAGGATTTGTAATCAGTGTAGGAGCAGAGTACTCAGATTACTTTTTTGTTGTAAAGTAACGTATGGCGTTAGTTTTGTGATCCAAGTAATCAGTTACCTAGTTACTTTTTCAAATAAGCACCCATTACTTATGTTATATAATTGTGGCGAGCAGCACGGAATGAGAGACAGGAAACAGCTGTCATCAACGTTATTATTGACATACACCACAGGGGACAGGAACTCAAAAGCACAGTAGCATGACCCTCATTTCCCATAATGCCTAGTGCTGGGCTGGGTAGTTTAAGTTTGCTGTGTTATGTTCCAAAATGCAAATGTTACTTTTTTCTAGCGTTTGTTATGTGTGAGAACACGGCGGTTTATAGTTTTAACCATGAATGAGGTGGCTGTTTCATTTCTTGACCACAGCTTTGTTTGTGACTGTTTCTGAGATCCCGTCTTCTGTGTAATATGTCAAGAAGGGTTGACAATACTGACAACTACTTCCTGTCTCTCATTCTGCACTGAATGCACTGCATCGCCACAATATATATATAACCAACATGTGCAAGGAGTAGCAAAGGGCTTTTCATTTTTGGTAACACAAAAGTACTTGAACATGTTACTTTTCTCAGTAGGCAACATTGTTACTGACTATTTACTGTAACTAGCTACTTTTTAATGGCAGTAATGTTGTAATGTAATGTGTTATTTTTAAAAGTAACGTTACCCAACACTATTCATAATTACAGATGTTATAAAACACTTATAATATGACATAATGAAGGTGCATCAACAAGAACACATCTTCATTGTCAAACATCATTTTCTTTGTGTAGAGCGACTGAAATCACCTGCTGATCGTCTACTGATACATTGACCGTAATTGAGTGACCTCAGCTTCCTCTCAGGGCATTTTCAAGGCATATTTAGCTCTCGGGCTTTTGGTTTCACTGTCTCTTAGTGCCTCACACACTAAATATGACTGTGGTGATCTGAAGCATGACAGGATGTGTGTAAATATTGCAGATGTCTGAGCTGCCGGCCTGCCTGTAAGATGAGCTTTGCAAGGCAGGTAATGGTAAGGATCTGACTGGCTGATGGCGTTGCTTCTGTGTCCACTGCATGTGTGTGTGTCTGTGTTGGGGGGAAACAAAGAATGCAGCCATGTTTGTTATTGTTGCCGTACACATACTGGATACATGAATGTATGATGGTATGTATTTGTGCGTTTGTCCTGCACTTTAACTCTAAAACTAACACGCCTGTGAGTCTTGCACCATCCCCGATGCTGAGGTTGGATGGCTTCTAGCTGGCTGTTTTCTGTGATAACTAACACGCCCCTAAACATACTAAACAAACTTTAAACCAACAGTGTGCTGTTATTCTGCGTGTTCTCTTGCACTTCTTGAACAGATCTATGTCGAAAAATTGTTAAGATTAACACACCAAGGATACTCTCCAACTGCATCCACCTCGAAAAAATACTCATCTGATACTATAACGCCATATTGACTTCAGTTATTAATAAGAGCAATCCTTGGTGTCTTACTGAGTGTGTAAAGGTGGTGTGTGTGTGTGTGTCTCCCCAGGTTGGTTTGAAAAAGTCTGTGTGTGTGTGTGTCACTATGGTTAAGTTTGATTGATGTTTTGAGTTCAAGACATTTCTCAGCTGATGTGTTCGCTGACTCTAATTGTCCTATATAGACGGAGGCCTGGTCATTAAGGGGATTGGACGAGCCCTCATCCCTGAGGTGATTGTGGACCAACAAGGGGAGAGCTCTGCTGGTCAAGAGCCCGCGGCCACTCATCCCCCGCCCCTAGTCCCTGAGATCCAGTCAGAGAGCACCGCTCTGTGAAAAACGAGGGATCGCTCGTTGTCATCGAAATCCTCCATCGCTCAGCCGATTTGAATGTTTTTAATCCGATATCAGGCAGGTAACCCAAAAGCAACGGATCACCCTGACGTCTTCACCCTCCACTCACATTTTTGGAAAAAAATGGCTGCCTTCTCTTCTGCTATGCTGAGACTCCCAACTAGAAACCTCATCTTGCAGTGGCGGTATAAACCACAAAATCCCTTTCCAGCTATCATTTTCTATTTTAGACTTCACATCGAACTCTCTTTGCTCCACATTCTGCTGAGTATTTTGAGATTGGACTGCAGAGGCTTGCGAGACACGAGGCTAACATATAACCTGAATCATATAACAGCTGAACTGAGTTGTCTCATGCTTCCAAATCTTACTATCAATACTATTAATTCAATGATATGAATGTTTTTGGAGACAGAAATCTGTGAATCCATCGCCAGGTCTGACTACATGGACCTGATAACTAGTTTGTTTTTTAAAAAAAAAAAATCAGCAGCACAGTTACAGTATGAGTGTGTATTAGCCAGCAAGTGTTAATCTATTTATCATGAAGCACAATCACATTCTGGCATTTTTCTTTATCATTTTCTAATTTGACAGTTTCAACTAGCTAGATGTTCAACACTTTTCAGCACCACACTGTAAAAGACCAAAGAAGACTCTGGGCCAAAGGAAATTTAATACAAAATTAAGTGCTGCTCAGCTTATACAATAGCTGCATAATGACCAAATATTTTGGCAAGAGTGCAATATAAAACGCAGTAGTTTTTCAGTGGTGTCATCTCCACAGCACATACATACCTGTGTTGGGTATTTCAAGCAGTTTCTCTTTACTTCATTGTATCTAATAATCTAGTGAGGTACAGTAGAATTACATTTTGTTTTCCATCTGCATTTTATTTGATTTCAACCTGACCTGATTTACCAAACTCAAAATAGCTTTAAAGCTCAAAGATTACATTTTATTATCAAAGGGATTTGTTTTCCAACAAATTGATTGTAATTTTTTTTTTAAAAAGTATTTTCAATACATACTGTAGCTCATAAATGATCACTCCCACTCGAGCTGAAAGCTATGACCAAATATAGCCAAATAATTATTCTTTGTGTATAATTTTTACTACGGCTGATGCTGACAATCTTTATCTTGTTGGGGTATTTTTTCAGCTCTTTGATGATGTTTTTTTGTATTTCTTTGCAGCATTTTTATGGTGGTTTTTCTGCACATATTGCATCATTACTCTTGATGATTAAAGATTGTTCAGCATTTTACTGTGTTGTCAGCTTCTTCTCAGAAGTTATATTGTCTTTTTGTCAAAATTGAATTCACAAGAATTTATCTTAAAAAAAAAAAAACTTGAAAAATGTCACCTGCATTCAGTCATTATGGTAGGCTTGGATGTTTTTCAGCTGTAATAAATGTCAAAAAACACCTGATGTTTTTAACCAAAAAAAATGACATCAATATTGTTTCCAGACAGATAACAAATTTCCAAAAGAAACCCTGCAAAAGACCTAACTTCACACATAGAAGTTGCAAAAAGTATACTACAAGTGAGTTGATTTTGTCATATTTACAAATAAAACATGACAAGGAACTATGTGATTTGAAGGAAATAATATCACCCTGTGCACGTATCTCCTTTTACTGTGTCAGTTTTACTGTGTCAGAAACAAGAAGAAACTTCAATTTCTTCTCATACAAACAAACATTAAAATCTGTACAACACCTTTTACACAACCCAAACACCATGTGTCCATTAAGAGTGCCATACCCCGCCCATCAAGCCCAGTAGCCAATGATAAAGGCAGTTACAGAGAGGCAAATGATGAGGTTGACATTGACCATTGTCCGTAGACTTGGCTTTTCTTTCAGGGAGTCGATAGCCTGCTCAGGTGCAGGAGGTGTCACAAGATTGTTCTCTCCTTCCTCCTGTCTCTCCATCCCACACAGCCAGTAGAGGGCAGACATCAGCCTGGACTGGCTCTGAACACTGGACACAGAGGATGTAGAGTCTAGAGAATTCAGGAGGGGAAAGTCAAAAACAGAGCATAGCTGAGTGGGTGTGTTCGCCAGCATGACTGACAAATGGGCAAATGGAAAAGTGTTCTGACAAGCAAGATAAAGACCCACCTTTCCTGTGGTGACATGCTTTTCCATTGCTGTCCTCTTGTTCTCTTCCTGTAACTCCCATCTCATCCGTCTGACTAGTCACCGCCTGTAAGGTTTTACTGCTCCCCTCCACTGTAAACACCTGCTGTTTGGGCTCCACTGGGTCAAACCTTGTAAACCAGGTAAGGCGACTAATCTGTTCAACAACAACAACAACAAAAAAACATGACATGCAATTCGAAAAGTTCAACTGAGAAAATCGAATTTATTTTCCTGAATATTTTTAAAAAATGTATTAGTATTTATTCAGCTGTACCACAAACCTATATAAAGTGTATGTCCTGTGTCAGTTACAGCTAAAATAAGCAGAACTAAATTTCTAAAGGACACAAATGGAACAGTTAGGTCACAATTTTAAATCTGTACTGCAAACTAAAAACATGTACCCTGAGGAGTTATTGACACCTAGTGGTGCTGTGGAGCGATGTTATAATGAGAAGATTTGCAAAGGATGGTAATATCAGTGGTGTTAGTGGACCATAGCAATGCTCCAGTTAAAGAGAAGAAAAATACTTTTCTGTCATCTGAAATGTATTTCATGTATTATTTTTAGGCCTTAAGGATGCACACATTGGGTTTGGGTGAGAAACACTGAATCTAAACAAATGGGTATGTTTAAAATAAAAACTCATTTTATTTTCTACATTTGAATTAATGTCCCAAGCACAAGTCCTTCTGAACTTCTAATGTTCAATATGAGTGAAAATAACATTAAAGAATAAAAAAAATAAACCTACAGCTTCATTATATATCTGATAAAAGTGGATTTACCTGCTCCGGTTTGGGCTCCTCTGTGGCCAGGCTCACTACAACCACCACAACCAGGGTGATGAAGGACAGCAAGACGGAGAAGTAGAGGTAATGGACGTATTTCAACACTCCGGGCCTGTCATCCTCTTCGTAGCACAGGGGCGCTGGGTAGATGAAATCCAGCAACATGCGGATACAGCCCACCAACAGGCCAACAGCCAGGCCCCAGAATGCACCCTGTGTTGGAGAAACAAAGACAAACACATTAGAGATGCATTCAGTTACACTCGTTTCTGTCTGTCTCTGTTTATAATGTGACAAACATGCCCCAACACTGATACCGTGCAGGATCTCTTTCTTCTGCTTTCATTTCTTTCAATGATTAAAAATTACACTTTTTTTGTCATCAGTCTGAGCGGTTTGCACTTCACACTCTGAAGTTATACAACTTACCTTCTCATTAGTCCTCCTCCAGAAGCAGCCCATGAGGAAGATGATGGAGACGGGGGGCTGGAGGTAGGTGCTGATGGACTGGATGTAGATAAAGAGCTGCCCACCCTGACTGGCCTGGACAACAGGAATCCACAGCACAGACACCACCACCAGTACAAGCACAAACACCCTGCAGCGCGAAAAAAATAAAAGTTTATTTTTAATGAAAATGAAGCAGTTCAATTCTGAAAAGACATGGCATTCTCATCATCTGATCAAAGTAAACTACAGATTTTGAAGTGTATAGGTGAACAGCACTGTACAATTTGGTTTTAAAGCAGTGTGCTTGAAGGCTAGAAAAGAACATTTGGAAAAGTCATTACTCTGGAATATGGGGACTGAGGGGTCAGGGTTTGGGTAAGCATGAGAGAAAAATGTAATAATTTAACATGCAATTTGGTGGATGATTTCATCCAAAGTGCATTATAATGCCATCTGTGGTTACTTTAAATGTAGGCCTAGTTGGTCCAACTAGGAATAAAATATTCTTCAGAATGTTTTAACCATTCACTTGAGCCCTCAGTAGTAGGTCCTCTACAGAGAGGCTTTTTCACAAATCCTTAGTCCAGTGCTGCAGTATATGGTATATATTTTTGCACATACCTGCCCACAATCATAAGCTCCCACTCAGATGCACTGGATCGGAAACTCTTCCATAAGTCCATGGTGAAAATTGTGCTGGCGCTGTTGAAGATGGAGGTCAAAGAAGACATGAGGGCAGCAATCATCACTGCCATCATCAGACCTCGCAGTCCTGGGAGGTAAAAAAAAAAAACAGATTGAAGTAAAAGAGTCTATGTTTGAGTCATGTCTAGATGGTAATCCTAGATTTGCAAAACTCTTGCACATGCGCACGTGATTCAGCACAGTAGCGCTTGACTCTGCACGCATTAGCGATGGCAGAACACTGTGGTTAAGGTCTGGTTAGGTTTACGCACAAAAACCACTTAGACTCAAGGTGGAGCCGCTATCCCCTCCAGGACCCACTGATAGCCGGTCACTTCCATGTTTATGTTTCATGTCGGAGGTGAGAGCCAGGTGCAGGCTATCGTGACTAGCCTTGCGGCTCAGGGAAAAGATGACGACCAAAACACGATGGCAGCAGAGCAGTTTTCCAGACCAACTACCCCGCAGTCCGATAAGGTGAGTGTTTTCTCTTCATCGATTGTGGACAGCAGGCCAAGGCGGGACACAGGGGCTTGGCCTAGCCCCAAAAATACATTTTCTGCATTGTCTGTTACCGGTCCGTCAGGGGACGAAGTGAGGCATGCAGCGGCATCACTGATAGCCTTAGCTACTTCTTGGCCCTTTCTACCAGGGCCCCCCATGCGCTCCCTCGCGCAGTGGAAGGGACACTCCTTGCCGAACCCATCGTTTTGCCACTCACAGATTGCCACCCTGTGAGTGCAGCTTTGCAGCCCTCTCCCCGCCTGGCTAGACAGATCTCTACAGGAGGGCTATGCACCGTAGTTCTGCTGCAAACCTCCGCCTACTTCAGACCTCTTTTTCCATCCTTGCAGAGAGGGCGGCCATGGAAGAAGAAATAGCCACACTCCTCCAAAAAGGAGCCATATCTATGGTTCCCTATTTGGAGGCACAGAGGGGCTTCAGAGGTTATGAGGCAGTGGATCTCCCCCACCCCCTGAGCCTAGTGTCGGTTTGGGCCAAGATGGGCCCTAACAGCCTCTGGCCTAGGTTATCACCAATAGCCAAGCCTGCTAGAGGGCTGAGCACGTACGACATAGAAATTGTAGTTACCTGGATGTAACTACAGTTCTATGAGTTCCTGTGTAGCCCTCTAACCACAAGCCCAGCTTGCCCCAGTTGTTGTTGCTGAGTTTCAAAGGGTGAAGAGCAGCACTGCCGCTGGGGTCTTATAGTGGGAGGGTGCTGTGCGGTTGCTACTTCCTGATTGGGTGGTGAGTGTAAAGATCTGTCTCAGGTGCCGAGGCAGAGCCTTGTAGGGTAAACCAATAGTGAAGACCATTAGGGGGCTACACACATGTTCATAGAACTGGAGTGACATCCAGCTAACTACTATTTTTTGCAAGTTAAGACCTAACCTGCCACCCAACCCAATCTTACGAGAGTTTAGCAAATCTAGGGTTACCATCTAGACACGACCCTGTGTCTGGTATGTTTATATAGAGCCAAAGGTAGGACAGGAAGTGTTGACAAGGGAGAACGTCTCACCTGCAGGCAGCAGCTCCATGACCAGTCTGGCATAGGCAGTATCTGAACAACCCACTTCGTTGCCACAGATCTGTTTACACAGCTCAGGATCTGCACACGCCACATCATCTGCACGCATCATTAAGAGACATAACAACATTCAAACTCAAATATCCACAATGTGTCATCCAGTGTAGTTTTCTCAATAGCATCATTTTAAATATAAAAACTCACAAAGCACCAACATTGTATAAATGCAAACTTTTATCTAAAGTCATACATAGTTGGACAATAAGTGTAAATCAAGCACTTTTTTCCAGCTGCATTTCACACCTGTATAAAGTATCCTGCTGATCATGCCAGGCAACATGATGGCAAAGAATGGCAGAATCTTGAGGTATGCAGCCAGCAGGGAGCCACCTTTTGCGTGGGTCAGGTTTTTGGCAGCCAGTGAGCGCTGCACGATCACCTGCAGAGAATCATAACAACAGCTGACCCTCAGTTAACCCCTAGCGACTGTCAGTTAATAAGTAATTACGATTTGCAGCAGTAATTAAATTTTAATAGGGGTCTGTTTGCAGTGGCATGAATATTACATAAGAAATCGCATAGTTTGCTGTTATTACACACAAGCATGCAGATATCACGGGTAAAGGTGCTCACAAATTAGATGACTATGCAGTTGCTGAAACTTAAACAATGAAATACATACAGTATGAAACTATGAAAAGCCAGAAAATGCTCATTAAAAGTATTTGTGCCCCCTGTTGTCTCAGGTTCAGTAGTGCTTTTTTATACTGATGTGTAATGTCTGATTTTATACTATTCAGACAGTTTTCTTCACCGCATTACAGCTTTACCAGGCAGTAAACCTGTACTTTTAATGCTGCATTCTTTCATTTTCTCTCATTTACTTGAAAAAGTGCTAAACAAATAAGGTTTAATTTTATTATTCTTACCTGATCGGAGCACCAGTACCACATGGAGGGGACGGACATGCCGATGATGACCCCAGGCCACGGCAGGTCAGAGTTCACTGGGTCTCTGAATATGTGGAAGGCATCGTCTCGAGGGATGCCACAGGTGGAGTTTGGCACACGTATAGAGGGGATAGCGTTAGCGTAACCCTCCAGCAGAGCATTCCAGCCTCCCACCTCCGCAAAGCCTGAACATGGGGGCAGAAGAGTAAGATATACTGACAAAGTAAAGGGCTAGACATGGGAGGGTGTCAGATTTGACTTACTGAAGCCCATGAGGGTGAGAGCTCCTGCCAGCATGATAGCAGTTTGAACAGCATCTGTGTAGATAACTGCAGCCAGACCACCTGAGACATACAACACACGCTGTAGTCTAACAGCCAGTGACACACAGAACACCCTAATGTCTAAATGTTTACAGTGTCTAAACAAGAGATTTTTTAAGTGTTGCAGCAAGGAGGAAGGTCACCTGCTACAGTGTAGAGAGCAGTGACTGACAGCAGCAGCACCACAGCCAGGTAGATATTCCATTGTAAGGCTAGCTGAATAAATATAGCACCAGCATACATGTCCACCTGGCCAGAATGATAGATACAAGATAGAAAATACAAACACAAATGTTGTCTCGCATAAGGGATTTGTTCTACACTAACCAGCTTCAAAAACATGCACATATGCAGGCACAAAAATACTTATTTTTCACAGCTCAGAAAGCATAATTTGTGTCATACCGATATCTTTGTGAAGATGTAAATAAATAAGGACAAGATAGCTATAAATAGCTGCGTTCTTCTCCCACCAAATCGCCTCTGCAAATATTCTGGCATTGTTGTGACCTGGAGAAGAAAGACATTCAAGATGATGACCTGCATGTGCATATGTGTGTCTGTGTGGCATTTCATGTGAAGACAACTCACCCCAGAGGCAATATAAATGGGCAGGAAGAGCCATCCAAGCAGCAGCACCATCAGCATACCCTGTCAAATACCAAATATCAACTATGAGTAATATTTAATACCAGAATTGGTTTTTCATTCATTTGTTCCAAGAGATTATATGCAATATCTTACATTCCATTCATATGCAATAGCCCCGATTCCTGCTGCAGCTCCTGACCCTGCCAAGCCAATGAAATGTCCACTGCCAATATTACTGGCGAACAGCGAAGCACCCACCTAAATATAGATAAGAGTCAAAATCAGAATCAACTCAGCATTCACTTTGAACAGAACTGCAACATTTTACCTCAATCTGTCTTATGTCTGAAGTATTCAAAATAGCAGCTCCAGTTTAGTCTTGCTACTTTTATAAAGGCTGTCATTCAGTATGACAGTTAAAATAACACACTTGAATTCAAACCAGTGGAGCTTCTGAAATGATCAGGAAACAAGAAATTTATAAAATTACTCACTGGCCACCAGGTCATGCTCTTCCCTGCCAGGAAGTATCCATCCACCGTGCTGCGCTTTGTCCTCCACATGGACTGGTATAAATATGAGAAATGTTAGAAAACATGTTGAAGGTACAAATGAAGATGAAATGTCTGTTCAGAACACCTGAGAAGATATTTATCAGCATCATGAACAAGATCCCTGACTACATGGAGGAACACCTCCATCAGGTATTGTGTCATGTACCAAAATTTTGATTTTTATGAGAAAGCCTGATAGCTTTCCTGTTGCTGTGCTGATGTAGCTGCTCCACTGACTGACAGATGGCATTTAGGGCACAATGAGCGTGTAAGCTCACATACTCGCAACACACACAATGATAACCACAAGCATTCTTCTCTATTACAGGCGGAAGAAGAGAAAGTCATATTGCCACATCTCTGTTTTGTTGCTCCTGGTATCTTCTACCTACACTGCTTGAGTGTGTCTGCCTCTAGAGAACTG